>NC_069508.1:122109230-122341730 GCF_027579735.1 Bombina bombina
AGCAACAGTTTACACCATGTGAAAGATGCTACTATAAAGAAGAATATGCACAGATACTGATCTAAAAAAATCCAGTATAAAACCTTACTTAGCAGCTCCTAGTTTAGCACTGTTGATGTGGTTAGGCTGAGACACCCAGTGAAAGTGCCTAGGAAATTATTAAGAGCAGACCTTCCCCCTAACAAAGCTATATTCCACACAGTCATTGGATGCACAATCTAGTGAGCCATTTATAAACATTCTTAATTGGCCTCAGCAGAAAAAGTAACCTAAGTTACAATATGGCAGCGCCCACTAATTTATGGACATTATTGTTACCCTTATTCTTTTCAATAAACAACTAATATAATTTTTTAAACACACATGTACAAATTATTTTCAGGTTAATCTTTCCTCTGAATACATCATTCAAGCAATCATTCATTAGTGTTTAATGTCTCTAAGTATTACATTTTCAGTATAGGTGGGATACAACAAGCAACATCAGCTATTTCAAATAGCAAAATAAAAAAGGTAAATGAGATATTTGTAAACCTTTTCTCTAGCAGGTAAAATGGATAATTGGGAACACATTAAAGGGCAGAAAATGTAAAATACACTGTCCCTTTAAGCATTTAACATCACAGTTGTCCATATAGCTTCACAGGAGCACAGAAATCACATACTCTTGCCTGATTTTCCATACCATATTTAAAATGTAAATTTGATAGCTTTAAATCAAGATTTCTGAAACAACTTCCTCGCGTCCAATATTCAACCGTTCAATTGCAAAATCATTTTTTTTAAACTGAATAATCAAGGATTTTTTTGTTCATTTTACAGTTGCGTCCATCTCTTTCAATAAAGCTAATGTCTTATTCAATGCACATTTAAACCGCTTATATATTTACAGGGGTCGACAAATTTGTTTAAAATTTAGGAGCCAGTAAGAATATTTAGGAACCAGTCATACTTTTAGGAGCCAGACAGTGGCATTTGTATATATAAATATGGAGAATAATCTGAGAAAGTTCGGAGCCAGGGGCGAGCCCTGGCTTATAATATATATATAATTTTTTTTATTAAATGATGATCTTTCGTATATGGATTCTGAAACTTTAATGTTAAAACTGTATTTGTTATGTTTTTTTTTTAAATAAAAGCATGTTTGAAGTTATTGGCAATGTGACCTTGATTCAAGACACCCATTGTCTCAGTATCATGATATATGTGGTCAATTCAGAAGTAAATTGATATTCTCTATTGCACATGCGTGTACATGCACATAAAACGATAATCATTTTACTTTATGCTATTTCCAAAGTATAGTAACCTTTTGTGCATACTGTTGGGACTTCAGGAATACCAGTGACTCCAGTTATCTAGAATTTTACTCCTGGCTACTATGTTTTCTTGATTGTATGTCTATCTATATATTACAAAGTTTTTATGGCTCCTAAGGGAATTTAAGCCTGGCCTATCATTCTTCCTGGTTCCTACATTTCATTTCAAATAGATTTGTATATCCAGAATTTAAGTAAATGTTCAGACAAATAATAAATATCACAAGCAAATGGTGATGTAATTATATCAATGTTATATGATTATTTTCCAAGAAAAACCTTTTAATGTTAGTTGAAGGGAAATCATCAATGTAAAGTGGATAAAAATAATTAAACAGACTATAATCACACCATTTAACTGTAAAGAACAATCGGCAAGTAGGGCAAGACAAAAATGAACCAAATTACTAACAGTACAAAGGTGGTTTTTATCATGCATACAGTTTAGGAAAGTGCAGTTAAACTGAATTCCCAACCTTTTGAAAGTTTATAATACTTTTTTCTGAAGAATGCAAGAGTCTGCATACATGTATAATACAGTGCAAAAAAACCTACAAAACAAAATACATAACATGCTTATATTGTTCAGCATAATGCAACATTACTATGCTAATATGGGTGTATATATACTGTATATATACACACACTGTATATATATATATATATATATATATATATATATATATATATATATATATATATATATATATATATATATATATATATATATATATATATATATATATATATATATATATATCACATATACATACACACACACATATTAAAAAAATAATTATCAATCAATTGCCAGTTAGTTGTTTAACTGAACTGTAATGCTAATCCTTTTCAACCTCCACTATCCAATCTAGCTTACTGGTTTAAAGGCACATAAAATTAAAAAAGTATCATAGTTAAATAAAGCTATGTTTTGTCTAACATTTAAAAGCAGATTTTTATAATTAAAAAAAAATTTGTACAAACCTTACCAAAATTCTCGTTCCATACTGGCCTCCAACGGGTATTTTTTTTGTTTTAACTTGCTCTATTGTAGTTAATCAGTGTCTCATCGGTTAAAAGAAGCCGTTCTACGTTTTCACTATCCTGTACTCAGCTTGTTGTTACTGTAGAGGAATAGAGAAGTGCTCTGCGCATGAGCAGGGTGTTTAATTCTCATGCTACGGCCCATTCACACGGCGCACAGCCCTCAAAATAGGTCTTGCCAGTGAGCGAGTGATAAATGCTTAACTATTCTCTCATGGTGAGGAATAGGGAACAAAAGTGCACGACATAGGTCGACTCCTTTCAGCTACTGCATCAGCAGGACAATAAAATAAAAGAATTATCCTGGGGGGGGTAAACTAAAGTGAAATCAGGGGCTTTAAGAAAAATAAATCTTTAAACGGTACTTAAAGGGACATGAAAGCCAATTTTTTTCTTTCGTGATTTAGAAAGAGCATGTCATTTTAAACAACTTTCTAATTTACTTCTATTATATACTTTGCTTCATTCTCTTGATATCACTTGCTGAAAAGCATATCTAGATATGCTCAGTAGCTGCTGATTGGTTGCTGCACCTAGAGGCCTTGTGTGATTGGCTCACACATGTGCATTGCTATTTCTTCAACAAAGGATATCTAAAGAATTTAGCAAATTAGATAATAGAAGTAAATTGGAAAGTTGTTTAAAATTGCCTGCCCTATCTGAATCATGAAAGTTTAATTTTGACTAGACTGTCCCTTTAATAAAGATTAGAATATCCTTGTATTGCTTCACCGTTATTGATGTACCACAATAGGGACTTGACAGTGTATTAAAAGCAATGCTGTACTTACTTGCTGCCTGAACAATTTATAATTTGAAAGCAATATCTACTATTTTTGAGCACCACCATATAATATTGTGAGAGGAAATAGATTTACTAGACTCGTAGCTAAACCTTTGACAATGTACATAGTATTGGACTATGACACGATGAAAGGAAATATCCGTTGGTATCATACAGCATTTGTGTGAAGCAAGAAAGATTAGCAAAAATGATCTTATAAAAAACAAACTTATAAAAGGTCACTATGCTTTTATACATGAATCTGGAAAAATATTGGAGGTAGTAAAATAAAAAAAAATAAAAAAAAAATGAATAATGTTAATTTACTAGATAAGGAAAGTAATAATATATTGTGTTTTGTTCAGTTAAAGACCTGCAGATTATTATTTTTTTAAACCAAAAAAGCTTGATGGAGACTTTCACATAATTTCATATAGGAATGACCAACTATCTCTAACTAACAATATAGAACTGAGCTGTTAAACACTGCAGGCATCTGGTGCCTTTATATGGTGTTGATTAAATCGTCCACCTGCCCTAGTTCACAAGACCAGCAACATTCTCATCTTTACTACAACCTGCTTTACACCTTTGTACATCTTACAGTTATGCTTTTGTTGGGAGTTTCTTTAGAAGTATTCATTTTGTCTAAATCAATAACATTTCTCTAATCTGTTTACCAATACAATTATTTTTTTTTTATTTGAAATATTGAACTTAATGTATAATAAAGGGACTTTGACCTTAAACAATTATGTGTTATCTTAATCATGTGTTTAACTGATTACAACATAATACTTGTTTTGTTAGCTTGTACTCATGTATTTCCTCTGGCCAGTGTAACATCAGAGTCTATATTTAGCAAGTGGCAGACAAGGCATGGACAAGAAGAAACACATTTACTTACATCTAGTACTTTTAAAAGAAAAAAGAAATGTGGATTGCTGTATGTTATTATATTCCCCACCCTAAATCTTATTTTTTTTTTTTAAATGTAACAGAAGTTTGCAAATAAAGATTTAAGGTGTAACACGTAAAGCGACATAAACAGTATTTGTTAACACCCACCAAGTTAAACTAAGCCAGAAATA
Source organism: Bombina bombina (assembly GCF_027579735.1). Classification (NCBI taxonomy): domain Eukaryota; kingdom Metazoa; phylum Chordata; class Amphibia; order Anura; family Bombinatoridae; genus Bombina; species Bombina bombina. The sequence goes on from NC_069508.1 coordinate 122,113,472, forward strand.
ATAATATATGGTAGAAAATGACCTTGGGTCCAAAATTCTAAGCTACAAAGTCAAATTTGCTGCTGGTATTAGATAAAGAGTTTCTATACAGAATATTTGGGCAGATTTAAAACCAAACTATATAATCAGCTCTAAGATAAGAACAGTCAAAATATTTGACAACCTCTCTTCAGATAGATACCATAGAAAATACCAAGAGTGTTTCTTAAAGCCACAAATAACCATCACTGGCATTCAGACAGATACCAGACAAAGTATTTGGTGTAAGACAAATTAAAAACCAATTGCAGTTGATTTATTTCAGCTAATGTTTCCAAACACACAGGACATTTAAGAACAGTATAATGTCTGTGTACCATTAGAGGAAGGGGGAAAAAAAAAAAAAGCTTTCAACATAATGAAACAGTTCTATAGAACATACAAAATTTTATTGCAATTATTTTATTACCTTTTTATTGTTGCGAAAGGTATTCAAAACAAAGAAGACATAAAACTCACCAACCTTACTTTACGCAGGGTGGGTACGGAAAAAGCAAAGGTCCTTCCAAGGCAAATAGATCAATATTAACAAGTACAATTAAAGTCTGAGTCACAAAACATATCCATTTACAAAGAATGCTTTAAAATATTGTAGTTGCTTTGGATGCAAAAAGGCTGTTTTAAAAAGTTTTACTTTGTAAAACAATTTTAAAGGCTGTTTGCATTCAACCCACTGTTATATATTAATATACTTTTTACCTCTTTGATTACCTTGTAGCTAAGCCTCTTCTGACACCCTCCGTATCACGACATTTTATTTATTATCGATTGACGTGCATTTTACCTAAATTAGTGCTGTGTTGTGCACAACTCACAGGCAAGAGCACAATGTTATCTATATGGATCAAATGAACTAGCATGCTCCCGTTGTGAAAAGTTAATAAAAAAGCATGTGATAAGAGGCTGTCTGTAGTGGCTTAGAAACAGGCAGAATTTTAGAAGGTTTAAATGTTATAAAGTATATTAATATAACAATGTTGGTTGTGCAAAGCTGGGGAATAGTAAAGGCATTATCTATCTTTTTAAACAATAATAATTTTGGTGTTGACTGCCCCTTTAACAATGCCAATTTGTTTAAGAATAGACATAAGTTGTTAATACAAGTATGATTATACGCATTGGGGTAATAAAAAAAAAAAAAAATGTTTCTGATGCCAAATTAAGTTTAGAATTCTTTTTTTCTTAATTCATACTACAATAATCCTATTGGAGAGCAATTGTCGTGGTTAACATTCTTACCCTATTTTAGAAATGTTCTATATAAAATGTGGCAGTTTCTTGAAGATTATACACACGCATGCTGTGAGAGGGTAATACCTACACAATAGTCTTTGCCAGTACCGTAAATCTCTTCATTAGACAACAGCCTATTACAGGATATCTGCTTAACCATTTCTGTACTTAAAGGGCTATTTAGTGTAACAGAATGACTTTTTACAATAGCAAGGATTAGCCAGTATAAATAATAAATTGGCACCAGTATGGAGTCCTGTTAAACATTTCAAACCTTTGCGGAAAATATAAAATAATCCAAAAAATGAAACATGACAGATTCGGAACTAAATCCGAATTCTGTGTTCCAATCACCTCAGAGCATTTGAACAAACACATTTTGCACTGCATTGCGGCTAAAGGCCACATAAAAGTATATTTTTATTATGAATTTAAAGCAGTTCCCACAATCTTTAAAAATAATAAAGTAAAACAGTAACTTTTTCTTGAAATGTATTTCAGTAACAAATCGTAGAAAAAGTGCATAAAAATATATATATATATAAAATAATCAAGCAACATCATATACACATACATATATATATATATATATATATATATATATATATATATATATATATATATATATATATATATATATATATATATATATATATATATATATATATATTAGCTTTAAAGGAGTTTAGGTAGATATTGACCTAGCAGAAATAAGAGCATTTTAATACAATTTGCAAATACAGGGCACTTCTGGTAAAGGAAAATAAAATATAAAAGCATGTACTTAACTTCATGGATTTATATTTCCAGAGATGAAAAACATAAGCTTTGCAAGGGCTTTTATATTCTAAACTGGCCATTATCATTATAGTTTTGTCTGCAAAATGTAAAATTGTATTCTACAGAAAGATTTGTCCAGAAGAAAAAAACAAAAAAGCAACTAAAATATAATCTACAGATTAATACTAAAAAATGTAAAACAACAAATAAAAGCGCTGAAAAAAAAAAACATATATATATATATATATATGTTAATAGGACAAGTGCACTCTCAGAACAGTATCACGATTTGCCAGGGTGCACGAATGTGGGTAATAATAGCAAAAGATAGAAAACAGCACTCTCTGGTCTTAAATACAAAGTACTACAAATAAAACAACCTTTGTATTTAATACCAGAGAGTGCTGTCCTCTATCTTTTGCTATTATTACCCACATTCATGCACCCTGGCAAATCGTGATACTGTTCTGAGAGTGCACTTGTCATATATATATATATATACACACACACACACATTTTATTTGTTTAGATAAAGTGATAACCACTTAACAGAAAGTGCTCCTAAGACAAAACTGGTGAAAGCTGGATTTTAGCAACTCAAATGTAGGTTGCATATGTTTAAAAAAAAAATAATAAAAAAAAAAAAAAAAAAAAAAAGTAGGTTTTTGACCCCATATGCCCCTTATTATAAACACATACAGGTAGAAACCCCCTTTGTCCAAACTACTTAGGACCGAAAAAGGTTTGGATTTAGGAGTATTTGCATCTGTAACATAGGACAGGTTGGAGAGTGGAACGTTTACAACAATATCTTACGTTATTTAGGCAATATTTACATGCCATAATACAGCTTATACATGCAACCTAAAGGTGGTTTTATAATGCTTTTGTATACATAGTACCATCAGAAAGATAGTACAGTACTAAATATAGACTTTGCATTTTAGAACACAAAAAAAACAGGTAGATAAGATTGTGACTTATTGGTGGGAAGAAATGGTAATTTTTAATAAATGTATTTATATCGGAATAATTCTGGATTTTGTACCTGTACTATATAACTGCATTGCATGTAGCAGTATATTTGGCTATGTGACTATAAAGATCCAAGGGGGGGGGGGGGGGGGGGGGGGAGAGAGAAAGAGTTCTTCTGGACTTTATATCAGCTGGAAAGAGTGCATAGGTCTTTTCTCTACAACTTTTTTTTCAGCAAAATTAAAAAAAAAAAATTAAAAGAAAATGCATTTACAATTTGTAAACAGCTGCCTCCAGTGATTTACAGTAATGTAAAATATAAGGACAACAATTAACAGGGGTCTCAAAAATAGTTTGTATACACAACTCATCTTCGGAAGAAAAATAATCATTCCAGCTTGATTAGCTCATGTGCAAACTCCCACTGTAGGTAAAAAAAAGTGTGGGAGCGATAAACCAACAAATCTTCGCTTTAAGTAACATTCTTTCGTAATCATTCATAGACTTTTGCAAACCTCATAATAAAAAGCCATGAAAAGTATAGACAGGCAGCTTAATCCGTTGAGATGCTAAAAGACACAGATGACAAACTTTTAAAGTTCCACAAAAATGTTTTGCTATCAGCTTTGGAGGTGAAAAACAAGACTATCATAGCAATAAATCTGTAATTGAAGACCACCCAAAACAAGACAAGACTAGCCCCTGATGTTTAAACAAACAAATAAACAGCAAGAGACCAGTGTCTCTATTTACCTTTTGGTGAATTAAGAGACTTAAAGCTGTTTTAGTTACACCTTCATAGTTTCCTTTTCTATCCCCAAAAATGCAACAAGGACAATGTTTTCATATGGTGTCTATAAACAAATAGTTGCCAAAGAAACTAGTTTTCTTTAAACTACTGATCCTATGAACCCTTAATGTAGCTTCCTGTTTAAATGTGTTTTCCCCTCAATTACCTAAGGAAAACTAGAAAGAAAGAAACGTATACTATACATACATGAAATAAAAATGCGTGACTTTTGTCTATAGAGGTATTGTTATAATAATCAATTGATTTATCATAAGGAAGATAAAAGCCAAAATATCTAAAAGCCTTGGAAAAAAAAAAAAGAAAGAGAAAAGCCACACAAAAGGAAAAAAAGAATATACTAAGGAGACATAGGAGGGGAAAAAATGCAGTATTGCTTGCAATTTTTAAAACCATTTCATAAAATGTAGTAGAGGATTCCTTCTCAAACCTTCAAGTCTTGTTTGGAGCATAAATCTGTTCTGGCAGGCTGACCTTTACACAGAAATTACACCACCAGGGAAAAAAGCTATAAGAAATGCTGTTTAAAGTCAACATTGATATTCCCCCGTCCCCCCTACAAGAACAGATTTTTTTGATACACTCTACCTGTTGGGTGCAACTGGCAATCCAGTAGAGGCATCTAGGAAACAGATGAGACCCGAGACGGTTATACTGCAAATAAGCAACTAACAGAATAATACTTCTACTGGTGATAGCAGATAATCAAAATAGCAGAAGTAAAACAAACAAGCCACACAGCAAGATTTTGAATAGAAAACCAAAAAAAATGCATCTCCATAGGGAAAAAAAAAAGGAAGTCAGACTGATGATTGCATTTCTGCAGATCATCACTATATTCATTGGCTTTGAATATATCTAAAAAGATGTCTATATAAATATTTAAGCACTAGTGAACATTATATTTCCGCTTGCATATTGTTTAAACTTAGCTATTGCTAATAATACTAATAGTAGTTCTTCTACTACAAAAAATAATCAATATTATCTTTATTTAAAACACCAACTGATTCCATGACACGGTTAACTACTAAAAAAAGATAAAATGCAGTCTAAGATTGAGGGATAACTGAAAACTTTTGAATATTAACATTTATCATTCAAATGTTATTTCATAAAACGTAAAAGAAAATAAGGCATTAGGGTTCGCTCTCATTAAATTTTGCCCAGTGGTATAATTTCCGGGGGAAATGTAGAAATCGGTTATAGAAAAAAAAAAAAGTTAATAAGAAAGCACAGTATGACAGAACAATGGCTGATGAAAACTTCAGCCTCTAAACGTTGGAAGATATGATATTTAATCGCAAGCAAACATGCAATTCCCTTGAAAAAAATGTGAATTAATATGCAAAACTAGATTCCAGAATCCTAGCTGTTCTACTTTTCTTCGTAACAGACAAAAATAGGAACAGTTATAAAGTAAGTTTGGGAATCCAAACAGCTTTTGACTGCCCAGCTGTTTACATCAACAAAGCAAGAAAAAAAAAAAAAAAAAAAAAAGTCTCATCCCACTACACATCATTCAAGAACGCTTTTTGACAGTAATAGGCGTTAGATAATTCTGTCATCTGTATCCACAGCAATAATCAGCTTGGAGGTGTTGATAGTAAAATCTGAAAGCAAAAGTTGCTTCTCATAAGACCTATAATACAAGTTTACCAGGAACTCGGCTTTTAAATCCGTCATTCATAGCCTTCTGACTTCAACAAATGCTTCAGTTATCAGAACTGAAGAATTCCGAAAATCTTAATCATATGACAGTGCTTTTCAGGTTAAAATAAACAGACTAATAAAAAGATGCGGACCTATAATCTGAAAAGTAAAATTATTGCATAAAGCTCAACATTGGGAAGGCTCTTTGACCATAAGTGGCTATATGGTGCCAGTTTTATACAACGTCATAATCACAAAAACAACAGAGCTCACCAAATCCAGGAGCCACACACATCTGTATCCAATATAGTAAAGAACCGCACTCACTGGACTTGTGTCAATAGTGAGAGATATATATATAGATAGATAGATAGATAGATAGATAGATAGATAGATAGATAGATAGATAGATAGACACACACACATATAATTAATTACATACACACACCTTTCCAGGAAAAGGAAAAAACATCTGTCTGACCTACAAATTTAATCCAATTTATTATTTATTTAAAATAAGAGGCACTGCAACATTTTTTTTATATATACACAACAGACTGTAAATTGTTCAGTAGAACAAACTAGCATGAAGGCAGACATTGGGTTGAAAAATAACACATTGTAAGATTTTGTATTGATTTCCGTGAGGGGGGGGGAAAAAGTGTTTTTTGCTTTTTTAATTAGACAGGCTGCTTTGCATTGTTTTGTTTGTTGTGTTAAACATATCACATTTGGCAAATAGATAAATAAAGCTAAAATGAAAACATCTGCAGATTCTAACGCTAGCACAACCGGACTACTGCAAAAATCCCAACAATGTAGATGCCAAAGTATTTTTGAAATAAACTAAAAAAAAATATATATATCTGTAGATGTGTGTACACACTATTGGCCAACAAAGAGTGGCCATGATTGTCAGCGTGTGTTATATACAGCGTAGTTCCTCGATTTATTTCATTAAGTCAGTACTCTTTTGTCAAAACTCAGTAACAGGGAACAGAGACTCATTGCACAATAGTGCTAGGCCTAGTGCTAAAACAGTGAGCAAGAACATTGACAGACAGACTTAATGTGACATGCAAACCAGAAAAGGGAGGTTCTTGCAGTCCTGTTTACTCAATACACTGAGACAAATTGGTAAATCAGACTGTGACTGACTCAGATTTGCACAGCTGCATGACAAAATGCTATCACCTCTACGGAAAGTCTCTATCCCCAAAAGAGTTTTTTATTTTTTCAGTAGCACTCTTGGGGCTTTGGGATTCCTTCCTCCAATACAAAGACCAAGGTCTTTTTTTCTTTCTTTCTCAGCCTGCTTATGTTAACTTATTCCATCACATATTGTAAAAATCAGTGACAAGACCAACAGGGGCCCATTTTCTTCAGAACATAAGCACTAGGCAGTTCATGATTAATGTTTCACTCTGAAGAGGGAGACATTACATCCGGGAGCAGAGCAGACCAAAAGTTTTCCCTTCGGCAAAAATAGAATGTAAACTGTTCTATTTAGAGCAACATTTGTCTATTGTATTTAACTAGTTAACCCATAAATTCTAGTATTTTGGCAGTTTTGGCCTGAGAGTGTCTAACTTGATGCAGAATATCATAATGCTCACCCTAGGAGTCAAATCTGCAATGGTTTAGCCAATAAAATAAAAATATAAATGTTATGTTTGAACATCACATTATAAGAGCAGGTGCTGAGAATGCAAACAAATATCACGGGTTATATCCAATTTAAAAAGCAGGTGCAGATGGTTGCTAAGAAATATGTCCTTGCACATACAGAAAATAAAAAAAAAAAAAAAAAAAAGCTATGACATAATTAAAAATAAATAAATAAAAGTGTTTAATAGAAAGAGTGACAGCCTATTCATTTCAACAGCCCGGAACAAAAAAAATCTTGGAATTACAAAGCAGAAATTCACTGTCTGACAGGCTGCTGTGAACGGTAATTACATTTTATCTTGTCTTTGAGTTAAAAAATACCTGTTAAAGGATTTGCATGCGTTTTACTTTTTTTGAAGGAAAAGGGTGTTCAATGCAAGTTCATTCCTAATGGAAGATTTGCTTCCTGTACCCAAACTATAGCAATGGCAGGCAAGTGCCACAAATCAGGCTACAAAAGTTACAACTTGACCTCTTAGGAACATATTTAAGGATTTTTTTTTTGCCACTAGTAATCAAACTTCTTCATTCTGTGTAAATTGATCCCCCCCCCCTCTCTCAGCTGCCTTAGTAATTGAACACATTTATACAACTGTGATGGGATTTTGCTCACCAGTGCACAACACATCAAATCCTCTCTTTAGACAAAGTATATCACTTCATAAAATTGCATTTTTGTTGTAATTAAACAAATTGTATTTAAGCCTGTTTTGTGTCTCAGAAGCAATCAATAGCATTTTGCTGTAGGCTGCACTTTACCTGCAGGTGGTAAGCATTGCGTTTGCTCTAGTCAGGCTGCTATACAGTTGATTATTCTGCACTTAGGGGCTTGTTTGTTTTTTTACTATGCCTCTTTTGGAAGTAGGCCCCTGTGAGTAGTTACTCAACTGATGCCTCATTATGAAAGGAAAAAAAAAAAAAAAAAAAAAAAGTTAAATATGAATCAATGGAATTCCTTACAAAACCAAAAATGTGTATAAAATTAAACTTCATTAAAGCTGCCCAACATTGCAGCTGCACACTTATGCCCAATAAAAAATAAGAGTTTTTAGATGTTTAATAATACATATTTGTTTTATTTCTACTTTGCAACATACTTTAGAATTTTAAATTAAACAAAATTACAGATAATTTTCTCCGACACAAATTAAAATGAAAGAATAAACCTGCATTTTCTCAGGGAAACTAACCAGGTCATTTTTACAATGGAACATTGTTGTCACTGAACATAACATCTAGAGTTGCCGTTTTGTTTCTCAGCCTTCCCACTGGTAGAAGCTTAAGCAGAAGAAAAAAAAAAGTGCACTCATTGTTTATGGGTAACTATCATTTCTTTTTCCTGTAATTATCCAAGAAAACTGGGAAGCCTTAAAAAAATAAAGAACTCATTTTAAATTAATTTTCTTCTCCGTAGGAGTATGAAGAAAATATTGTGAAATAAAAACCATGAACTTTAAAATGCCAACTTGAACAAAAAATGTTTTATAGGGGGGGGACAAAAAAGGTGTTACGATAATGTCATTAAAATCACAAAGCATTAAAGTGCTTGTGAATCATTAACTTGCCTTTTACAAAGGGAAAAAATTGTAGGTATAATAGTTGTTGAAAAATAACACCAAACATTTTTAAAAAGATGAGTTCAGGCATTCTATTAATCAGAATAATAAATGATTGCTTTGTTTGATGGATCTCAGAATAGTAAAATGCAAAAAAAGTGGTTGAAAATAAAAACAAACAACTGGAATTCATTGTAATGTGCAGCGTACAACACTATATATATATATATATATATATATATATATATATATATATATATATATATATATATATATATATATATATAAAACACCAAGACACTACATAAGCCATTAAAGATAAGCTTACCAAAATTAAAAGTTTCAAAAAGGTATTCAGTGCCAAGTAGAACAAATTTTAGCTAGTAGTGAAATTACAGAAATCTATTTATTTTTGTGGACATAAAAAATGTTTGCTAATGACCTAGATTGTAACAAACATTTATCACACAGAAAGGATTGATTGATCTAAATATATAGCGAATATTGTACACAAAAAACACCACACTCCTTAATGCATTAGATGGATGTGATTAATTGGTTCTAAGTTTAACATGCGGTTGTGTTTCCCCAGCTACTAAAAAAACTTTGGAGGTTGGACAAAGCAAATGTGAAAGCTCTACACTTGTTCATTCTAAAACAAGGAAACACCCAGAAACCTGGTGTTAATGTTGCTACTCATTGTGCAAATTGCTGTAATAAATATCCAACCGGTAGACTAAAATTAAGACTTGCAGGGCTGGATGGGAGATCAGTACCTTGATACTAGTTTCTGTAGTTGGTTAGTTGATGTCTTTGATGTCAGAACATTCATAAAATTATAAATAAAAAAAAAAGCCAAACCCTTTTAAAAAGCTATTTTATAGGAAAGTCAAGTTAAAACCTGAAGTAATTGGTTTGTTTTACCTCACCTGGTCCAATATCCTGAATCCTACAACCAATAAGGTTGGCTCTGTTTGTTTCCTTTCACATAGTAACCCAGTTATTAAATCTGGCAGCTGAAAGAACACATTAAATCTTCTTTAAAATTGACCATTTCTGTCACATGAAGAAAAAAATAGTCTCTCGTTTTTCACCTTAAAAGATTAATTGCCTTTTTTTTTGGGGGGGGGGGGTTTGTCCACATAACTACCGAATAGTATCACCTTAAAGGTAATCTTTAGATTATGCTTAATGGCTTGAAAGCCTAATATCTGTTTTTATAGTACTCTATATTCAAAGCAGTCTAGTTAACAGCCATTTAAGTGTGATAATAGCAATTACATCAATGTGCGTTTCTTTCATGTCACCAAAAAGTAGTTCTTGCGGTAGTTGAAAAAGAAAATAAACTGCTCAAATTCAGTTAAATAAATAAAATAAAACAAAATGACAAAATTACATAGCCACTGTAGATAAAGGCATGTCTCTCTGTTTAAAAACATTTCAAATCATGTAATTAACTTAAATGTTATCCTTAATGATCACCCTGCTGCTGTCTTACTAAACAAATTCAAAGAATTCTTGTAAATGTTAGGCCAGGGTGTTTACAATAAAAGAAATATCAATTTCATGTTTAAATTCTGCTATCCATCCATAAATTCATTTCAGCTTAGAAAATTATCTATGGATAAAGTTTAATACCTTTTAAAATCTCAACTTACATTTATAAAATAGATAGCATGTAAGACAGACTATAGATCTGTGAACAGGAAATATAAAATCTGGCACTGGCAGGAGAAATAAAATGCTATTCCTCTAAATCCTTTTGCTTGCTTGTAGAACAAAAAGAAAAAAAAAAAAAAAAGGCCCAATGAACTGAAGACAAAGTTATTTTGTGAGTCTCCGAGTTGGCCTAATTTGGTATATTGATTTTTAATATAATGTAATCAAATACAAAAGTCAAGGCTTAGGTTTAAAATATACACTACAAAAAAAATGCAGTGAACTGGCAGTAAAGAGTTAAAAGATCATGATAAATCGACTGAATTTCTCCTATTATGAGGAAGTTACTATACTATTACACTCCTTAATGATAATAACCAGGCACATGAATCATACAGATTTGGTATACTTTATACACACAATGGTAAAATAAATATGCAACTTTACATTGCATCAAAGTAATTTCATAACATCATTTAATTACTGTTTATTACCTAAGGATTTTTATATATATATATATATATATATACCGTCCAAAGACCTGCGTTGACTATGCAATCCCACCCTAACGATCATATAACACTCCAACACAAAAAAAATAAAAAATCAGCATATAGCTAAACTATACACTAAATGTATTTTTTTACTTTCCTAAATACAAAGAAAACTGTGAAAGCATATGGTTCAACATCCAGCCTTTCCCTTTTGCAATCCCCCCATGGTCTTTTGGGCCTCAACTTGATGCTGCAAAAAAAAAAAAAAAAAATGGAAGGCAGGCTAAAGTTTTGTGAATTGAGTTTAAACTAGGGGGAAAGGCTTTGATATGGTAATTGACCCCTTCAAATCTTAAGAATTCACACTTGCATTAATTCAGACAATTTGTGCAGAATAATGTGGAATAGCACTTCTTTTAGTAACAGGCAACAAAAGGGAGGGATACAGAATAGCTAAAAGCAAACAACAGGGCATTTGTTCTGCAAGATCCCTTTTCCTTTTGTGATTGGAAGAATATTTATGTGCCAATAAAACAGATACACACCTGAACATTACCAGATCTTCTTAGATGTTGGCAAACTAATAGCTTCACAGCTTCAGAGTTGTACAAGACACATAAATAATGAGCAGCTTTAAAACGTGTTGCAGATAACACCTTTCAGAGTCACTTCCATAGTCTGCTGCAGCTGTCCAAAGCTTTCCATATGTTGGTGTCTGTATATATATATATATATATATATATATATATCACTCTCTTTTACAATGCCCAATTCAACTGGGTCACTTAACTTTATCATTGATATAAGTGCAGTAACTCCAATTCAATTTGCAGAATAAGGAGACCCACCATATAAAAACTGTATATAGTGGAATTCACCACTAAGTATAATGTATATAAAATGCATTTACTGAGAGCCAGATTATGGCATCCTTATGATCCAATACTAAAATGATGTATTAATATGCACATAGTGGCTCTACTGTTACAAGTGAGACATTATTTTTACAAATGGTGCATAAATATATATATATATATATATATATATATATATATATATATATATATACACATACACATATATACACAAGTGCATTTAATATTGTTTTGCAACCTTAAAAAAAGGGGACTTTAGCTTCTTTCCTTAATCAAACCCCAAAATGATATTTATTTTCGCCCAGAGGGCATCTGATCGGACACAAGTACTCATTAGTGCAGCCAATATCCAAATCCGACGTCAAAGTTTAGAAGCTCCAGTCTCCAAGAAACAGGGCAATGCTGGTGTCTGGCTCCCTGGCAGGCTCAGAACAAAGGGATCTTGCATCTAATTGTTGCCATTCATTCCGCCTGCCGGAGCCAGTTCACATCTGGCTGCATTTTGATTTTAACCTTTCTTTTCCTTGTCCCATGATACAGCAGCTAGCTCAGTCACCACCCTCCCCCAGATCTTTATTATTTACCCCTTTCCCTATATGGGATCCTTTATGCATTAATAAGCATTACATGCAAAGGGGGGAAAATAAATGCAGCAGCAGTTAAATCTCCTACACAAAATGTTACTCTCTCCTCTTTAGGTCATAAGTCTAGAGCTGTATTCTCATATCACACTGCAATGCACAGCAGGCGGCAGCAACCCCTTGTATCCCATATATGTATTCTAATTTATACCACACATATGAAGGGGAGAGAGAAAAAAAAAATGCAGTCACTAAACCTCTCCAGAGGAACATTCTAGGTTGAAAAATAATCCGACTTGCAATCCACATTACACCAGTTGAATATTTTGTTTCAAAAGAAAATATACTTTGATTACAAAGCTTCTAATGCAACACTTTAACCCATTAATAACTCTCCTATCTGGTGTCCAAGGGGTTAAATGAGCCTTAACAGTAACCAGTTGATTGTAAACATATTATAAACCTCATATTACAATAAGTATTTTATACTGCAGATCATATCAATCTCTTACCTAGTGTTTGATCCAAGGGTTGTTTTTGTTTTTGCAGGGTCGTTGGTTTAGTTTTTTTTTTTCTTGAGAAGGGGTTAAATAGTTTTCCTTACAGTCCTGGGATTTATGCAGAAGAAAAAGGTTAGCCTTGGATCCGAGAGGTTGTAGGAACTCCTTGGGACAGGAGGCGGCTCTCCTTTAAGCACCCAACATCAAGTCAACATTTCCCTGCACTTGCAAATAGCACACATTGCAATAGAAGTAAACTGCAACACACTCCCAAGTCTAATGCAAGAAGAAGAAGGGAGTCCGGGTAAAGGGTAGAGAGAGAAAAAAAACAGCAAGAGAGGCGAGGATCAACTCAAATTTGTAATGCAAAGCTGTGTGTTTGTCAGAGAGGCTGCTGTAGACCTTATTTGCATCTCCCTCGATAACATTGTGGCCCCTGGTGTGATACACTTGCAGATCCACACATTTTAAGATCTTCCAGATCGACTGCAGGCAAAAAAAAGAGAAAGAGCCAGTAAACAGTACAAATGCAAAAAGAAAAAAATCCTTAGCTGAGGATTGTCTACAGCAGCTCCAAAGCTCCCTCCCCCCAATGGTAGCTGCAGAATCCTGACACAGACTCTGCTAGGTCTGAACTGGAGTCCCAGGCTCACACAGTGGAGAAGTCTCCTCCCCTATGGCCCAGCTCATCGTATCAGCCAACAGCCCTCCCAGACACAGCAAACTCCTCCTGCATCCAAGGTGCTCTGCCTGCCCCTCTTAGCAGAATGAATGCACTTGCAATTTCTCATGTACACTGTGTGATTGTGAGCAGACAGATCTTAAATAAACGTCCCTAAATATATGGATCATATCTCTTCTCATGTTGCAGTGTAATTACAGAGAAGTAGATTGGCTACTTTTTTTTAACGTGTACAGCGTTCAAATCTTTAAAATAAAAACCCTGGAAATAAATTCTGAAGGCAAAGCAAGGTAGAAGGATATGTGTTTTACTGATGGATTTATCAGCTCGCTTTTAGTTTTGATTACAAGGGTCACAGTCTAGCTGCAGTCATACATTATATTCCCTTTTATAAGCCTTTGTATTAAAGAGAAGAGTATGTTGATGCTTTATATAGGAATTGTGATCGGTATGTAAAGTGTATGAATAAAAGAATTCTTCATATATGAAAGATGCAATTAAATTCCTTAGTTTATAGAAATGATATGTAGTAGTTTTAACTCTCTCTGGAGGAAGAGAGGGAGCTCACAAAACTTATATTTTGTTAATATGTATTGTCTAATAAAAGTGTTACTGCTTAGTGCTATACACTAATTTGGCATCTGGATCACTGGAATAACAAAGCTAATCTAATTAGAGGATAGATAGATGATAGATATATGTTAGATAGATGATAGATAGATGATAGATAGATATGGGTAAGGAAGATAGGTATGGGATTGGTAGATAGATAGCTATAGATTAGATAGCTATATTTAAGATAGATAGACAGATAAATAAGATAGACAGGTAGATATATATATATATATATATATATATATATATATATATATATATATATATATATATATATATATATATAGATAGATAGATAGATAGATAGATAGATAGCTATGGGTAAGATAGATAGATAGATAGATAGATATGGGATAGATAGATAGATAGATAGATGATAGATATAGATTAGATAGCTATAGATAGACAGATAGATATAGATTAGATAGATAAATAAGATAGATAGACAGGTAGATATAGATTAGATAGATATATAGATAAGATAGACAGACAGATATAGATTAGATATCTAGATAGATAGATGATAGACAGACAGACAGATATAGATTAGATAGAGCTGAATACATAAAAGGTATAAAATGGAGATTTCTACTATACCATTTCTTAGTTTTCAATTCTTCTCTATAAAATATTTCATAATAGGCACTTTCAACAAATGTAATATTGTACAGTTATGTATGACTGACTGTGTTTTTGTACACTAGTTAGTTTGTAGTTTGTAATGCAAATTATTTTATTACATTGATTATATATAGAATATAAAATTAAGATTTAAAGCAAGATGATTTAACCCCTTGGTTACAAGGGCTGTTAATGAAGGGAAATGTACTTTTTATATATATATTTTTATTCAATATCACACAGTCCCATTTTTTGCACTAAGACCAGTAAATGATTATTTTCTAGCATGACCACATACCACTGGAATGCAAGATGGACGAGACTTATTACATGTCATATCAGCATTAACTGGATAGTTTGAAAGATACAAAGTATTAATTACGCAGACGTTTGCAGAGATGTGAGGGTTATGTTCTCATTCCTCAAATTCTTCTTCATTTCCTAAGGAGCAATATGCAGTGTGTTGAGAATGAAGGATTCCAATTAGCATTTTAAGTTTAGGATGAAAGATCCATTAGGGTCGCCACCAAACCAGTACTATACTGGCATTGCAGTTAATTGAAGGTTTTGGCTAATGTAGATGATATAGAATAGAATTAGGATATACATTTTAAAATTAACATCAACTTTGCTTTATGGGTGTGATGTTACATAATTATGCCAAATGTGCAAATGTTATATGGAGCTCTTCATGTATTGCAAAGGATGAGGAAGCTTTTTTATTTATTTTTCTATCAAATTACTTGTATCATCAAATTTGCTTTGTTCTCTTAAGGTATTCTTAGTTGAAAGCTTAACCTAGGTAGACTCATATGCTAATTTCTAAGCCCTTGAAGGCCGCGTTTTATCTAAATGCATTTGACAGTTTTTCACAGCCAGAGGGCATTAGTGTGTGTGTACCATATAGATAACATTGTGCTGATGCCCATGGAGTTACCTAGGAGTCAGCACTGATTGGCTAAAATGCAAGCCTGTCAAAAGAACTGAAATAAGGGGGCAGTCTGCAGAGGTTTAGACACAAGGTAATCCCAAAGGTAAAAAGTATATTAATATAACCATGTTGGTTATGCAAAACTGTGAAATGGGTAATAAAGGGATTATCTATCTTTTTAAACAATACACATTCTGGAGTAGGCTGTCCCTTTAACTTCATTGGACATTCAAAAATATAAAAAACATGAAATGCTTAAAGGTACATAAATGTACAAAAAGAAAATTCTTTAATCCGCGTTATTACATATAACTATGGAGTTGAAGACAACCCTTTAGAAATTGTATCTATTGATTTTCTACAAAATTCAACATTAATACCTATGGGGAATTTTGTAGATAATTTAATTAAGCTTTTTTAAAGGATTGTGATTGACCCCTATGTGTTAAACCCCTGCAAATGTTAGCCAATGGAAAGAGGCATATGTGTATATGCACCAATAGCTCCCAGTAGTGCAGTTCTGCTCTTGACTCTACTTAGGTATGCGTTTCAACAAAGGATACCAAGAGAATTAAAGGGACAGTAAAGTCCAAATTATACTTTCATGATTCAGATAGGGCATGCAATTTTAAACAACTTTCTAATTTACTTTTATCATCAAATTTGCTTTTTTTCTCTTGGAATTCTTAGTTGAAAGCTAAACCTAGGTAGGATCATATGCTAATTTCTAAGACCTTGAAGACCGCCTCTTATCTGAATGTATTTGATAGTTTTTCACAGTTAGAGGGCGTTAGTTCATGTGTTTCATATAGATAAAATTGTGCTCACAAGAGTCAGCCCTGATTGGATAAAATGCAAGTCTGTCAAAAGAACTGAGATAAGGAGGCAGTCTGCAGAGGCTTAGCTATAAGGCAATCACAGAGGTAAAAAGTATATTAATATAACAGTTGGTTATGCAAAATTGGGTAATGGGTAATAAAGGGATTATCTATATTTTTAAACAATAACATTTTTGGAGTTTACTATCCCTTTAAGTAAATTTGAAAATAGAAATTAGGGATGTGCATTCAGAATATTTGGCAGTTAACGAATGGGGAAGAAGGTCGGCGCTAGCTGCATTCAACTATTGTCTAAGATCTGGATTTGCACAGATCTTAGTGTCTTGCACTTTCCCAAGAGCGAGATGCTGGCGGCCGCCTTCTTCCCCATTTGTTTGCTGCCAAATACTCTGAATGTACATCCCTAATAGAAATAAACTGAAACATATCTGAAAATTGCATGTTCTATCTGAATAATGAAAATGTAATTTTGACTTTCCCGTCCCTTTAGTATCCATCTTCTTAGTGTAAAGGCTGTTTGTTGAGTCAAAACAATCGATATTTAAGACTATCAGGCAGTAGTGGCTACGTTGGGAGCCCTGTGGTGCAGGCGTGCTGATGCAAGTCTTATTAGCGCAAGCGCAGCAGATATACAACCTCCCCAACACCTCACAGAAGGCAGGGGTTAAAACAACCCCAAACCCAAACTCATTTGTCTGGGATGATTGACAGGCAGTGGGTGAACAACATCATCTGCCCACTTACCTAAAACATGTGATGATAGGTTCCCTAGCTGTTAAAGGGACAGTCAACTCAAAAATTGTTATTGCTTAAAAAGATAGATAATTCCTTTATTACCCATTCCCCAGTTTTGCATAACCAACACAGTTATATTAATATACTTTTTACCTCTGTGATTACCTTGTATCTAAGCAACTTCTGACAGCCCCCTGATCACATGACTTTATATTTATTATATATTGATTTGCATTTTAGCCAATTAGTGCTGTGTTGTGCACAGTCCACGGACGTGAGCACAATGTTATTTATATGGCTCACGTGAACTAGCACTCTCCTGTGATGAAAAGCAAATAAAAAAGCATGTGATCAGGATGCTGTCTTTAGTGGCTTAGAAACAGGCAGAAATGTAGAGGTTTAAAGGCTCACATGAACTAGCACTCTCCTGTTGTGAAAAGCAAATAAAAAAACATGTGATCAGGGGGCTGTCTTTAGTGTCTTAGAAACAGGCAACAATTTAGAGGTTTAAAGGTTATAAAGTATAATAATATAACCATGTTGGCTGTGACAAGCTGGGGAATGGGTAGTAAAGTCATTATCTATCTTTTTAAACAATAACAATTTTTGTGTTGACTGTCACTTTAAATAGGATCCTTATTCTTAAAAGTTTGCATTTCAATTCAGATTATTTTTTTCTTTTTAGTCTCTCTCTTTTTTATAACACTTCCACAGATCATAAGGAATCAGACATAGGAGTCTATCTTTTTATTAGCACACTGTGGATCATACTGAATTGGGCAAAAGACCACATTCAGTATGAATTTCTCACTACTGTAACTATAGATAGAAATTTCCAATTTAGAATTGTCTGGATTTCTGCTCACTTTTTTTAATCTTATTAAAGGGATGGTACACTTTAAATAATCACATGCCATAAATGTAATCTTTGCCATTGAAAAAAGTATATGTGTACCTTTTTTTGGTTTTAATCCATCTGTGAAAGGGTTAAACTAGTGCATATAATAATGCTTCTATTACAAGGTTATGCCGGCCCACATGGATGAACTCCTTTTTTTTTATGACAATTCCAGTCAGTTGACAATTTTGAAGTCCAGCCCCTTTAAAGCCTATGTAGAGAGTGGGTGGGACTGCTATATACATCACAGCCCAGCCAAAAGAGGAAATGAAGGGGTGCGGAGGAACAGACAATACCAATTAGGATTATAAACCTTTTATTATAAAATATATATAATAAATAATTGTGTGGTTTTACTTACAAACTAATATTTTTTTTATTGCAACATTCTTATAGTCTGAAATTTACCATCTCTTTAATTCCCTATCAGTAATTCTATGTTCATGGAAAATGCACACACAGGGTCAGGGCTGAGGGTCAGAATATTACCTAAATAAAGAGTATATTCCTTTTGTATTATTTTTATCTTGGTCAGTTTGAGGTAATATCAATATATATCATGTAATATTTCCTGTATACATTTGTTACTTTTTACAGTATTTTAATTTTTAAATGATTGCGTTGCAGTAATAGAGTTGGGGGTGTCACAAGCTAATACAAATAAATCAGAGGTCTTGCTTTAATTTAAAAACTTTACAACAGGTGTCCAAATGAAAAGAAAAAAAGGTTGAGAACTACTGGTTTAGATCAATAACATACACCTGTTTTACAGCTAAAGGTGTGTCCCTTTAAGTATTTATAAGTGTGAAATTGGTTCCTGGCAACCACTGTGTGAAGCTAGTTAGTAAAGCTTGAAACTTCATAATTACAGTACATTTCCCTGTGGGGGACCATTGTCTATACCAAATTCAGTGGATTGATGATTGCAAGTGATGTAAGACAAATTTACCTTAATAGTATCCCTCTAGGCATTTATTTTATGTGTTGGAAATAATCAGAATTAGCCATCTCTATCAGGTATGTAATTTAAATGGATTAACCCATTGACTGCCAAAGGAGGTTGCAATGCAATACTGGCAAAAGAGGCAATAACCATCAACCTTACAAAACTAGATGAAGAAAACTAAATAAATCAATAGAAAGCGGTGACTATACACAAGAACCAGAGTAAAGGTGACTGACCCTTACACCCTAGATTCTGTGTGCTGTCACTGTTTCTACTGAGACATTTGACTGTGGAGGATTGATAGACTCCTGCAAAAGATCTGCAGTGTGTGAGTATATGTGTCAAGCAGTGGACAAGAGAGGTCATATGTATTGCCTAGTATCTCAAAATAGTGCTGCTCAAATTTTTTTTGGAGTGCACAGACTTGTGTATCTATAAAGCAGCATTACAGGGATATTTAAAACATTGATACATATACATAATCTATATTACTAGGGTATTGCAAAAGAGTTGGATAAAAAAAAAAAAATGCATGATTTGGCATATGTTTATCTTATGTATTTTACTGTGGTAAAACAAAAACAAAATCAAACAACCTTGTACCGAATCGCTGTATATTGTTTGATTAAAACATGTAAATATTCTGTAAGGCAGATAAAATGTATTTACATACTGTATATGTAAATGCATATATATATATATATATATATATATATATATATATTATGCAGTATCTAGCAAAGCCAATGTAAAGAAATGCTGCACAGCCAATAAGTAATAATGGTAGAGAGCTCTGAGCCACTGGGAAGTCCTAGGACTAAGGGCTAGATTTATTAAGCCCCTACGGCAGCAAGTTCTCTCAAGAACTTGCTCGCCGTGATTTATCAAGCAGCGGTCACCAGACCGCTGCTTCCCTAACATCTACGCCACCTCTATTGTGACCGAGGAGATTGACAGCTCCTGCTCGCGCGTGATTGGCTGTGCGCGGGCAGGGGGCGGGATTGCATGCGAGCGCAAAATGTGCAATGTTAATTACCTGTGGGTAATTTCGCCCCGCAACAGGCGAGCTGAGGAGTACAGGGACGCGTATACGTGCCTCTGTACGCCTCAGAATTGATAAATCTAGCCCTTACTGTGCAGCGTGACACTAAATACACAGTTTACCTTTTTGAGTAGATGCACACAGCCCATTTATAAAGGGATAGGACTGCTCTATACGTCACTTCATTGTAGAAAAGAATGAGAAGGGGGGGACGGAACATATGTAAACTATAAGAGACCTGTGATTACATATTTCAAAACTGTAATGTTTTAAGCATGAAAAAAAATAAGCATTTTACTTTAGAGGGACATGAAATTTATACAGGCAGAATTCTAAGTGTGCTTATTTACATAAATTGTATCAGGAGTGGTTAATAGACTATTAATTAAAATATGGAAAAAAAATATAGTATTTTATCATATTTTATTATTGTTTCTATTTTTCTTCTTATTATCATTGTGTTATTTTTAATTAAAGGACAGTTTACCCTAAATTCTTTGTCCCCTTTAATTTTGTCCGAATGATCCATTTTACCTGCTGGAGTGTATTAAATTGTTTACAAATAGCTTATTTACCTTTATATCAACATTTTGAAATAGCTGATTTTGCCTCCTTATACTGAAAGTTTCTATACTTAAAGGGACAGTCAAGTAAAAATAAAACTTTTATGATTCAGATAGGGCATGCAATTTTAAACATCTTTCCAATGTACTTTTATCACCAATTTTATTTTGTTCGCTTGGTATTCTTAGTTGAAAATTAAACTTAGGAAGGCTCCTATGATAATTTCTAAGCCCTTGAAGGCCGCCTCTTGTCACATGTTTTTTTATTTGCTTTTCACAACACGGGAGAGCTAGTTCATGTAAGCCATATAGATAACATTGTGATCACGCCCGTGGCTTGTGGCTGACACTGCACTAATTGACTAAAATTAAAGTCAATAGATAATAAATAAAATGTCATATGATCAGGGGGCTGTCAGAAGATGTACAAGTTAATCACAGAGGTAAAAAGTATATTATTATAACTGTGTTGTTTATACAAAACTGGGGAATGGATAATAAAGGGATTATCTATCTTTTTAAACAACAAAAATTCTGGTGTTGACTGTCCCTTTAAGCTATAGAAAAGATGTGTAAACATAGCCAGTGGGAACTAGGAGAGATAACAGTAATACAACATTACATTTCAATTGTTCTCTCTTAGGCCCCAATATACCTGTTTGGGTTTGCCAGGTTCATAGTCTCTCAGTTTGGCAACATATTCTAAAAAGTTGGTCTGAAACTCAGCTGTAATGTAGGTGGTGGGGGGGTTTAAGCATGTTTATACAAAATAGTGCGTTTGCAAAAATAAAAAATGTTTTCTGTGTAGTAACACCTATCCCTTTAAATATTAACACAGAACCTGTCTACATATTGTCCCTTTAACCTTTTAACGCCGTTATGCCGTTCTATTCCGTCATAATTACACTGGGCGGAATAGAACGTCATAACCATTGACTGTCCTAAAGCCAACTGCGCTTCCATGATGGGTTTGTAGTCTGGAGGGCGTGGCCTAGCGTCACAGGAACGCCCCCCTGACCCGATCCCATCATTGAAATCTTGTGATCGCGTGCATGATCGCAGGATTTCAATTTGTTTAGACTAATTAACCCGGTCATCAGAGGGTTAAAGTATACTTACTATGCTGTTTGTTTGTGAGAAATGTGAAAAACGCCTTTCTGCATTATGTTAAACCATGTGTTCTATTTTGTATAATCCTTTATCACTTATTAAGTAGACAAATGTAAGAAAGAAGTTGTTTTAATATATGTTGAAGAAGAGATGCATAATATTTATTTTTACACATTTACTGCAAATCATACGAAATATTTCTGAATTGGTTCTAAATTAATATATTCAGTACTTAATTAGATATTAATAAAGAGAAAGTATACTCACAATTTCATACAATATTTAATTATGCATAATTAAAAAATGTAATTTATTTCGCCTGCTTTTACTCTAATATTCTGTAAATTGCTGTGTTTCCATTTTTCCCAGAGAGGCTGAAGTGCATTCTGTTTCCTACCTAAATGCTGCATTGTGATTATTTAAAGAGACAGCTTACCTAACATTTTTCTCCCCTTTAATTTGATCCCAATGATCCATTATTTTGCTGGAGTGTATTAATTTTTTTTTACAAGTAACTAGTCTACCCTTATTTTGGAATTTGAAATAGAGGATTTAGCCTGTGGTATCCACACCTATACTAAAAGTTTTTGGACCTACATCCAGGGTATTGACAGGCTATGTAAACACAGCCTGCAGAAGAAATTACACTCTCGGTGGGGTGTAGAAGAGATAAGTAATATAATTATAATTTTCCATTGTTATTTCTAAGTATTGGGGTTTGGTTTACAAACAGACACAAGCTAAGAAAGCAAGTATGTGTACACAAAGTGATAACATAATATCTAATTTTACCTGCAAGCTCAACCCATTTCAATAGACTGTGGTTTAAAAAGCACAAAACCAGCAATTTCATATACACAAATAAACCTGAAAATGCAATTTCTCATACATACTATACTCAAGTCAAATCAAAATAAACTTTTATGATTCAGATAGAGCGTGCAGTTTTAAGACACTTACCAATGTACTATGGACACTTTCTGAAGAACAAAATCTTACTGAGCATGTGCAAGCTCACAGGGTATACGTATACTAGTCTGTGATTGGCTGACGTCTGTCACATGGTACAGGGGGCCGGAAAATGAGAGGAAAAATAATTGTCAGAAAAAAATCTACTGCTTATTTGAAATTCAGAGTAGGTGGATTAAAAAATTCAAACTTTTTCTGGAATGGGAAAACCAAAATTTTTCTGATATAAAGGGATATAAAACCCATTTTTTTTTCTTTTAGGATTTAGATAGAGCATTTGTAGCATTAAATTTGCTTAGTTCACATGCTATTCTTTGTTGACAAGACACCTAGGTAAGTGTCTGGAGAAATACATGGCAGCTGCCAAATCTAGTGCTCTTGCAAAACTGCTGTATACATGTGCACAATTCTGAATTTATGTCCCTGTTTTTTTTAACAAAAGATACCAAGAGAACAAAAATTATGATAAAGGTTAATTAGACAGATGTTTAGAATTGCATGTTCTGATTCATGTCGCTTTAAGTCACTGGTAAGAGAAACTACAGGTCTACAGGTATGTATAATTAATTATTTTATAGTGATTTTAGTTTTGTGGTTTACATCATTTTAAAATAAAAATATTTGTGAAAAGAATGAAGTGGCGTATAATCAATTGTATTTAATTATCTGACTAAATAAATTGGCCTAATTAATCTTGTACCAAACATAATTATACCTGTAGTTTTTTTTAGAATAAATGACAAAATATAGTAGGTAGGTAAGGCATGACATTTCTAACATTTGCATTGATGTCGGCTGGATTTGATATGTTGAATTAAAGGGACAGTCAACACAAAAACTGTTATTTTTTTAAATAGATAGATAATGCCTTTACTACCAATTTCCCAGCTTTGCACAACCAACATTGTTATATTAATATACTTTATAACCTTTAAACCTCTAAATATCTGCCTGTTTCTAAGCCACTAAAGACAGCTTCTTATCACATGCTTTTGTATTAGCTTTTTCTCAACAGGGGAATGCTAGTTAATGTGAGTCATATAGATAACATTGTGCTCACGTCTGTGGGTTGTGGATGACACCCCTAACTGGCTAAAATGTAAGTCAACAGATAATAAATAAAAAGTCATGTGATCAGGGGGCTGTCAGAAGAGGCTTAGATACAAGGTAATCAGAGGTAAAACGTGTATTAATATAACCATGTTTTCTGTGCAAAACTGGGGAATGGTTAATAAAGGGATTATCTATCTTTTTAAACAATGAATTTTTTTTTAGTTGACTGTCCCTTTAAAGGGACACTAAGCCGCCAATTATTTCTTTCATGATTCATTCAGATAGAGAATACAATTTTAAAGAACATTCCAATGTACTTATTTTAAACCCTATTTGCTTCATTCATTAGATATCCTTTGCTGAAGAAATAGCAATGCACATGGGTGAGCCAATCACATGAGGCATCTATGTGCAGCCACCAATCAGCAGCTACTGAGCCTATCTAGATACGCTATTCAACAAAGGATATTAAAATTGCATGCTTTTTCTAAATCGTGACAGAAAAAAACTTGGATTATTTGTAAATATCCAACTTCCTGTACTTTAAATAGCAAGTCTGCATTTATTTGTATAACCAACTTTAAGGACCATTAAACACAGAAGTAATGCATAATCAACAAATGCATAATAAATAAATAAATTAATTAATTAAATTAAAATAATAATTGTTTTTTTTTCTGACAAATTTCTAAATTTCCTGTATCATGTGGCAGCCATCAGCCAATCACACAATCATATAGGTATATACTGTGAACTCTTGCACCTGCAGTCAAACAGGCCCATTTATCAAGCTCCGTACAGAGCTTGAAGGGCCGTGTTGCTGGCGAGTCTGAAGACTCGCCAGAAACACAACTTATGAAGCAGCGGTCACAAAGACCGCTGCTCCATTGTCCTCCTGCTCTGAGCAGGCAGACAGGAATCGCCGGAAATCAACCCGATTGAATACGATCGGGTTGATTGACACCTCCCTGCTGGCGGCCGATTGTCCGTGAGTCAGCAGGGGGCGGCGTTGCACTAGCAGCTCTTGTGAGCTGTTGGTGCAATGTTAAATGTGGAGAGCGTATTGCTCTCCGCATTTAGCGAGGTCTTGCGGACCTGATCCGCAGTGTCGGATCAGGTCCGCAAGCCCTTTGATAAATGGGCCTGAAAGTGTAGAAAAGGGCTTGATAAATCGAGCCCAATATGGGCGGGAAGTTGGACAGCATTGCTCTTTACTGTAGGCAAGATTGGTAATTTTAAGGTGAATTTTGCCAAAAATGGAGCTCCCAAGAGGTCGTAAATAAAGCCCCTCTTCCAATTTATCCAGTTAGAATAAAAAACACAAAAACAAACAAAAAAAACAAGTAGATTTAGGCACCAACATCTCTTTAAATGTTAATGTATCATAATGCAGTCAGAATCATACAGTTTGCTGCTTTCATGTTATCATATTTCCAGTGTGTTATTATTAAATGCTTGAATGCCAAAAACAGGTTATTTCTCATATCAGTTTTACTACTGCATGGCTGATCTCCTTTTTATTATGAAAGTAATCTAAACATATTCGATCATGCCAAGCCCTGAAATGTTACATTTGGTAAACAAGGTGTGCTGAGTATTTTAATTTTAACTCGGACATACATTGTGTCCCTAAATAGAATTGCACAGCATGCATCTTGTACGATACTAGGAAGCAGAGGAAATAGTTAAGAAAATGATGCATTGTCTATTCTATAAACCTTATCGGGAAATGTTGGGAAGGATGAAGGGGGATAAGGTTAAAAAAAGCTTTTGTGTACATAATGTAGTTGTGTACAAAATCCATAAAGGCGTCAGACAGTAATTCTAGGAATCTATAAAAAAAAAAAGGCCATATAGGCATTCAGTATAACTTATGGGCAACAGTTGAGCTCAGAACTCAATGCAGATACGTTTTGCCCCCTTTTCATGTAATTTAAAGGGATAGGATAGTCAAAATTAATCTTGCATGATTCGGATAGAGGATGTAATTTTAAGACACTTTGAAATTCACTTCTGTTTTCAAATGTACTTCATTCTCTTAGTATCTCTTGCTGAAAATAAATACGAACATATCATACACTAGTGGGAGCTGCTGCTGATTGGTGCCTGCACACATTTGTCTCTTGTGATTGGCTAACGAGTTGTGTTCTTCTAGCTGCTAGTAGTGCAATGCTGTTCCTTTAGCAATGGATAAAGCAAATTTGATAATAGAAGTAAATTGGAAAGTTGTTTAAAATTGTATGTTATATCCAAATAATGAAAGCAAATGTTGGGGTTTCCTGTCCCTTTAACTTTAAAAATTGTGGGTCTTTCCAATTGCACTGACACTCTATAAAGTAATGGACGTCAGCATATTGGAACCTATGTTTCTCCTTATCTAATATCCTTTCCTGAAAGCAATTAGGGGTAGATAGGAAGTGGACAATAAAATGTCCAAACACTGACATGTGGAAACAATGGCTGAGGGGAAACCCTGTTAGTTATTTTAGCTTTGCCATATTTCACACAGTCATTTTTAAAAAATAATAATATAGTAAAACATAATAAATTAATAAAATATTAATATTCTTATTCTTGCTGCCATTACAATTATTATTATTTACAATGAGAGTCATTACCTTGAACTGCTTATCAGAAGATGTGGTAAAGAACAACAACAAAAAAATAATAGGCTAAACTACTTAACTGGCCTGGCTTCACACGATACACATACACTGTCAGGCCCCTGTACTAACAACAGGAAGTCAGTTTCCTGCCCATGCTCAGTAGAGGACTTCTACTATAAAGATCATGTGACTGAAGCAGCCTTAGAACTTAAGTTCTAAAATGGTAGCTCCCTAATCTTGATACAGGTAGTGGCTACACTGAGAACTTCTATGCGCTCATTCTGCAAGAAAACTTTTTTTTATTTAACATGTTATGTTTTTTTTATGTGTACTTTTATTTAAAAAAATATTATTACAAAAGGAGCAATGTTTCATATCTCTAAGTTTAATTTTGACTTTACTGTACCTTTTAATTATCTAATTTGTTATATTGTATGTATATTGAGTATTTTTTTGTTAAAGGGACAGTCTACACAATAATTGTTATTGTTTTAAAAGATAGATAATCCCTTTATTACCCATTCCCCAGTTTTGCATAACAAACAGTTATATTAATATACTTTTTACCTCTCTGATTACCTTGTATCTAAGCATCTTCTGACAGCCCCCAGATCACATGACTTTTTATTTATTATCTATTGAGTTGCATTATAGCCAATTAGTGCTGTGTTGTGCTGACTCTTAAATAACTACACGGGCGTGAACACAATGTTTGCTATTTCATGAGAGCCTTATAGATGTGTCCCATGCACGTGAAAAGAGGCTGTCTGTAATGGCTTATTAATAGGCAGAAATTTAGAGGTTTAAATGTCATAAAGTATATTAATATAACAATGTTGGTTGTGCAAAGCTGGGGAATGGGTAGTAAAGGCGTTATCTATCTTTTTAAACAATAACAATTTTAGTGTTGACTGTCCCTTCAAGTAATGTCAACAACTGTAATAAGCAAATAATTTTAAATTATGTAAAGTCAAATTTTACTCTAAAATGCTATAGGCAAGTGGAAGTAAAACTTAAACTTTCATGTAAAAAAAATCCTGTTTACATCTGTTACCAAAGTTTCCTCTTTCTAGTTTTGTTTTTGGTTGTAACTTGTTCCCTTTCCATGTAGAGATAATGAAGTAGGCTCAGGAGCGTGCATGTCTTTGTGGCAACTGTGTGTGTAACAATGTTGCACAGGCAACCTGTAGAGAGAGGCTGCAGCAAACATTGCTGAGGAACGGCAGGAAACACCTACAGCTCAAGCTTCACTTACTATGACTGCACACACTGTTGGAGCATCTCCTTCCCAAAGATAGAGGCACTCACAGTTAGTGTTAATCAATCATCTTTATTAAACAATGATTTTAGCTATATTTTATGTTCACTAGACTTGTTTAAAGGGACATTACACACATTTTATAAGACATTTCTGTTCTCTTGCTATATAAAGCAATTTCAGACTAAACACGTTTAGAGCAAATTAAATTATTTTTGTAATGCAATTGTATTTTAATAGACAAACTTCACCCACCATTCACCTTGTTTGGAGGAACCAATCTGAGCTTTTGGGGCTCATTTATCAAGCTCTGTATGGAGCTTAAAGGGCCGTGTTTCTGGCGAGCCGTCAGACTCGCCAGAAACACCAGTTATGAAGCAGCCGTCTTAAGACCGCTGCTTCATAACCTGTCGGTCTGCTCTGTGGAGGCGGACAGAGATTGCTGGAAATCAACCTGATCAAATGCGATTGGGTTGATTGACACCCCCTGCTAGCGGCCGATTGCCCGCAAATCTGCAGGGGGCAGCGTTGCACCAGCAGTTCCCAAGAACTGCTAGTGCAATGCTGAATGTGGAGAGCGTATTGCTCTCCGCATTCAGCGATGTCTGTCGGACATGATCCAGATCCGCTGATTGGATCATGTCGGACAGATATTTGTTAAATAGACCCCTTAGTCGGCAGACAATACGGATAGCCACAATCCTAATGTTAGTATAAAATGTCAGTTAAAGACAACTAAAGAAAGAAATGCAGCAGGGTTAGCCTTGGGAAGTCAGCAGGTTGCATTTAAAGTTCTGAAATGGAGAGAATACTCAACTTCAGAGCTGAATTACATGAACATTGGGCAAAATAAATAATACAAGTATATTGCAAAGTTGTTTATAACACTTAACTATAAATTTTATTTACAAATCTCAAGGTGTATACTGTGCCTTTTAAAGGGCCATTAAGCTATGAATACATTCTAGATATGGTAAATTATTCCAAGCAAAAATGATCCTGAGAATAATATGTAGAATTTCTAAAATTCTATTAGTTGTTTAAATATTGAAAAACGAAGTGTAAAGTGCATGTGATAATGTATGTATCTATGCAGTGTTTATAACTTCAGGGCAAAAATTGAATTGTCATCTGGTTATTTCGTTTTCATTAAATTGAAATGACAATATGCTGGCAGCTGTCTCTTGAGAGAGCTGAGGTCTAAATCATATCTAATCATACTCATTTATCATGCCAGCACTTTTATACATTTATACAACACCAATGCAATGCAATATAAGTATTCCAGAGTTTATTCTGGTTAACCAGGCACCTACATTGATTGGAGTAGCCATGTTTATACATATTGATTCCATGTTGATATATAACTTTGTCAGTATATGCTCTATGTAAAACTATATATTTCTCCTGTCTGTTCTAGATACTGTCTTCCTTTGTCACCTAAGCCCCCTCATTATTTTTACGACACCCCTCCTCTCCCTGCACTCAGACCTCTGTAACACTTTGGGCTAGATTTATCAAAGCTGAGGCGGACAGGGGAGCGTATACGCGCCCCTGTATGCCTCAGCTCGCCTGAGGCGGGGCGAAATTACCCGCAGGTAATCACCATTGCACACAAGCGCAATTTTGCACTCGCGTGCAATCCCGCCCCCTGCCGAGCAGGGGCGAATTTGTACTCCATTGTCCATCCATGGATGATAAATACAGTCGTTTCTGTCCTTTTAGCCATCCTGTGTTTCAAGATATAGGGGTAGATTTATCATACCCCGGGGGGGCTTGATTCGCCATAGCGAATCATGTCCGTCCTGCATCGCTAAATGGCAATATGCTTGAAATGCTTCTGGTAAAATGCTTGTGCAATGCCGCCCCCTTCACATTTGCGGCCAATCAGCCGCTAGCATCCGCTGCTTCATAAATCGGCCACATAATCTGTAAATTCCATTGAATTGGTCGGTATTGCTTCAGACTTGAGAAAGGAAGGAATTCTTCCAAAAGCTTATCTATTTATAAATATATAATTAGTCAAATAGAAAAGTATCTTTGCTTAACAAATGCAATACTACTTTAGATACATAGATAGATAAATAATCACGTTTTAATTTAAATGTGAAAATTGTGGGATTTACCATTCCCCTGAATTCCCCATTTCTGTAGTGGGGCCATTGCAAGTGGCTGGTTATTGCTACCACGACCTCGCGGTAGCAATTAGTGCTTATAAAATGAACCAGAGAACAGATCTCTGGTTAATTTTAGAAATGTGCCCCAAATGCCCCCAAAATGCAGTGATGTGTGTTTTATTAAAAAATAATAATTGTAGCATTTTTATTTTTTAACAAAATAACTGCACCATGTATATTTGTGCTTATATACATACTGTAGATATATATACATTTACAATTTGCTGCCATTGCTGCGCTTCTTACCCCCTTCGCTGTACTTAAGTTCTGATGCCGTCTCTGACGGCATGAGAAAGATGTTCCCATTGGAGCCTATGGAAGCCCGCTTTTATTAACACAATATTTTCCAGCAATGTGAATGCGAGCTAGCGTTCGCATTGCTGTCAACTTGTAATACCTGCGCACATTAGCGTGTTCTCGTATTACTCAGTAAAGCACAAATATTGTAATCTGTAATCTGGCCCTATACCAGTAAAGTAAACTCAATTGTCTGTATCAGCCGATGATGTTTTATAGGAAATATAAAAAAAATAATAATACTTCAGTATTAGTTTCAACCTAAAGGGACATGAAACACAAACTTTTCTGTCATGATTCAGATCAAGCATACAATTTTCTAATTTAGTTCTATTATCAAATGTGCTTTATTCTCTTGCTATCTTTTGTTTGAGGAGCAGCAATGCGCTTAAGGGGGCTAGCTGAACACATTGGTTGAGGCAATGACAAAATGTAAATGTCGTTCTTTCTTATGCATGATAGAGTAAGTGTGAGTACAGTGTCCCTTTAACTTTGGTTAAGTTTGATTGACATTTCTACATGCTAAGCAGTGATTGCTTAGAACAGTTAAAGAGCTAATTTACATCTTATTTATTTTGTGTGCATATATAAAACAGTGTACCTTTTAACCCCTTAGAACGTGTCATGCTGTCCTAACTGTTCTGGGCTGCAGCGTCATTAGGACGGCATGGAACGTCCTAGCCGTTCGGCTTTACTGAAGCCAAAGCGCTTCCTGAATGGGATCGCGGGCTGGAGGGCATGCCAAGCATAATAGGCACTCTCCTCTGACCCGATCCCATTATTGAAATCTCGCAATCGCATGCACGATAGTGTGATTTCAACTTGTTTACATCAGAACTTTGTTCCGATGTAGACAAATTTGGACTGTCAGAAAAGGGTTAATATGTGCTGTTTACAAACACTGAAACACTGAGCTATACAGTTTACTTTACCTTTGTACTATCTCCTTATCTTCAGTTTTTGTTAAATGATAAAACTTCACCATCTAATCCTTAACTTTGAAGGATTTGTTAAACAAATAGGACAATTATTTGTTTTTTTAACTTGTATTGCCATATAGCACATTATACATGCTGAGCCTGCTGAGTTGTGATTTAACATTTATATTAAAGGGAAATAATGTCATGAATATGATAATGCAGAAGCATGTTAGTGTATTAATTAGTCTGCGGAATTTGTGGGTGCTCTACAAATAACTAATAATAATAATATACTTTCATTTAACAAAAAGTTGAAGTTGTACAGTGATAATAAGAGGACAATAAATAAACATTAAACACTAAAAGAACTACAAATTTAATATGTATTTAAAGCTGAAATTAGCCTTAAAATAGTATGTAGGTGTGTTTTAACCCCTTAATGACAGCTGACATACTCTCTATGTTGGCTGTTTTCAATCTAAAGGGTTAAATAGCATGGCTTGTAATGTGGCTATGCTGTTTCCAAATTCATACAATGTACGCCCATGTCATTAAGGGGTTAAAAATGTATGTTAGATAAAAACCTAAGTGTAAAGTACTGGCTGCTGCCATGTTTTAACCCGGGTTTTTCTCTTACCTAATTTATTGTTTGTGCAGACAATGGCGTACTGTATATAGCAGTTTTAAACGGGATTTGAAACCCATATTCAATAATTACTTTAGCAGCTCATTTATAACTATTACTAATTGGCATGATCAATAGATGAGTTAAGAACAGGCTTTTAAATCCAGAATAATTGGTAAAGCATGATGTGCCACAATACTTTATAGAAACTCAGAAGAACTGGTAAGTCCACAGATGCCAATCTACAGTAAAAGGGGACAAATTAATTAAAGTGTACTGAAAAGGAAAAACACATAACTAAACAATTTACATTACAATGTCCCTTTAAGAACTTCTCGTGTCTGTGTAAGTAACATAGTATAAGAGGTTGAAAAAGACAGAAGTCAATCGAGTTCAACCTATAAATTGTCCTTGAGAGACCAAAAATCTAATGATGTAACCTTGGTTCCAATTACAGGAAAAGGGGACAAAATAAATAATGAAAGTATATTGCAGTTTTTTTTAATATCTATCTATCTATCTATCTATCTATCTATATATATACGATTTATCATTTTATATTACCATCTCAAAGTGTTTAATGTCCCTTTAATGCCTTTTTTAAAGCTTGTTGAATTTTTTTTTTCTTCAATGCAAGATAAATTTTGTTTTCATCGATTTTAAAACATTTAAAATATTACCAAAAAAAATTACACAAAAGAAAGTGGTGTTTAATGTCTTTTAAAACTTGCAGGAAATATACAATTGTACATAGGGTGTGTTACTCAAAGGCTGAAGAGGAAAATTCCCACATCTCAATTGTAAGACTGGGATACACATATACAAATAAAATAGTATTTTTTCAACCCAAGTATTTTAAAATATCAATTAAATTGTACAAAGAAAATGTCCCTTTAGACTTTATATAACACCATTTTCTTTTCTATGGAATTATAGTAGATTCATATTGCAATTTAAAACACAGTAAAGCTTCAATGAATATGGTGTTAAATTCTAACTTTAAATGCTGAAAAAATATTTTGGTTCACAGAGGTTTGTTACAAAGACAACAGGAAAAAGAATCGAATGCTGTTATTCCAATAACACTTAAACATTTGGCGTCACAAACAACAGAACTCATTAATAAGGCTCTGGATATTACTTCGCACTTGGCTGATTGGGAAACTCTGAATTTCGTTTACTGTAATTTCAAGTGGTTCAGCAGGTCATGAGGTTTGTTTGTCAAATATAAATGAGGACTTTTATGGTAGAGGAAGGAAGGACGGTATGGTTCTGGGACACCAAATGTAATCAGAGTTTCTTTTACTTCATTTCCTTAAATTGAAATTATCCCATCAACTTTGCTATTGTCCATTGAGCACGTTTGCTGGTGCAGGAATGTTTCCCTTATCAATGCACGGAATCAAAGGCCGTAATCAAACCTAAAAAATGTGAACTAAGCGCCAAAGAAAACTAAGTATGTTATGACTGAGAACATGGAATTAGTGCCAGAAGTTAACTATTAATTAAAAAAATAGAGTAAGTTTTATTGTTGGAAATATTTAATTGTCTACCTATAAATTATACAGATTAAAAAGAAATGACCCTGATTTATTTTTAAGATAAAAACTTGGAAAAAAAGAGTGAATTTAATTTGCTTTTAATTTGTGAGACATGAAAATATGAAGTCATTTCTCTCTTTTCATATTATTTTCTTTTATATTTTATTTCTGCTATTTTTCAGGAAGGGATGAGTAAGTGATAAATGTCCCTGTTCAAAATGAACAAATGTTGAAAACATGTATTTAAAGGGATAATAAAGTCCAAATTAAACTTTCATGATTTCTAATGTACTTTTACCATCAAATTTGTTTTGATCTCTTGTTATTCTTAGTTGAAGGCTAATACTAGGTAGGCTCATATGCTTATTTCTAAACCCTTGAAGGCCACCTCTAATTTGAATGCATTTGACAGTTTTTCACAGCTAGAGGGTCATAGTTCATGTGTTCCATATAGATAACATTGTGCTCATGCACGGAAAGTTATTTAAGAGTCAGCATTATTTGCCTGAAATGCAAGTCTGTCAAAAGATCTGAGATAAGGAGGCAGTCAGCAGAAGGTTTAATACAAGGTAATTAGAGGTAAAAAGTATCTATGCTATAATTGCGTTTGTAATGTCCGTCGGCAGTTGCGCATGCATCCTCAAAGGAATGTTGGCAGCGTGAGGCAGTAAAACAGAATGGTGGATTCTTTCACCACCCTGTCATTTATGTAATCCAACCGGATGCAGCGAAGGCAAACGGAGCATTAAAAAAAAAAAATGCCTGCAATAAGTATGTAAAAAACACCTAACCACACGCAATAAGTATTAAAAAAAAAATAATAAATAACCGCCCCTACAAAGTATTAAGAAAAAAATAAACTAACCGCCTGCACGAAGTATTAAGAAAAAACAAACAAACCGCCTAATAAAATTATAACCCCTAAATCTGCAAGCCCTAACATTGCAACCTGCCTAATACATCTATTAACCCCTAAACTCCCACAACACATTAAACCTAATTTACCTAATAACTCCTAAAACGCCAACCCCCACAAAGCAAAAAACTAATTTAAAGACTAAGCCCCCTAACCTAACAACCCCTAAATTAACTCCTTAATTACAATAAAAATAAACTACATTACTATAAAAAATACAAAAAATTACATTACCTTAATCTAACATTACAGAAAATAAAAAAGGCTAACATTACAAAAAATAATAAACAATTATCCAAAATAAAAAAATTAAACCTAATCTCTATGAAAATAATAAAGCCCCCCCAAATAAAAACACCCCCTAATATAATGCTAAACTACCAATAGCCCTTAAAAGGGCTTTTTGTAGGGCATTGCTCTAAGTTACACAGTTCTTTTACATTAAAAATAAACAGTAACCCCTAACAGTAAAACCCCCCACTCACCAAACCCCCCAAAATAAAAAAACTAACACTAAAAAGACCTAAACTACCCATTGCCCTGAAAAGGGCATTTGCATGGGCAATGCCCTTAAAAGGGCATTTAGCTATTTTTTACTGCCTTAAAAGGGCATTTAGCTCTTTTAAGAAAGCCCAAAAAAACCCTAAGTTTAAAAAAAAAAAAAAGTTTAAAAAAAAACTAACACTAAAGCCCCAAATAGGTACTCATGGTTTCAGAAGTCCGGCTGAGAAGGTCTTCTTCCAGGCGGGTTCATCATCTTCATCCACAGCGAAGGCGGAGCAGAGCGGAGGTCCGGAGCAGTCTTCCCATATGTGGCAATCCTCGTTGGTGATGGCGCTCCTTGGCGGCGGCGGTCCTCGGCAAAGGCATGGAGGTTCCTCTCCTCTTTATTGGGGTACCTTGAATTCCTAGTGGCTTAAATTTTCTAAATCAGTCAATAGGATGAGAGCTACTGAAATCTTATTGGCTGATTTGAAATGCCAATAGGATTTCAGTAGCTCTCATTCTATTGGCTGTTTTGAAAAATTCAGCAGCCAATAGAATGAGAGCTACTGAAATCTTATTGGCTGATTTCAACAGCCAATAGGATTTTGGTAGCTCTAATCCTATTGGCTGTTTTGAAAAATTCAGCCAATAGGAATGCAAGGTACCCCAAATTGATTGCTGTACCTTGCATTCTTTCTTCAGTATACCACAGACGATCGGATGAAGAAGAGCCTCCATGTTGCCGAAGACTGCAGCCACCGAGGACCACTACCAAGGATCACCACATCTGGGAAGACCGCGCCGCCTTTGCTGTGGATGAATATGATGGACCAGCCTGGAAGAAGACCTTCTCCACCGGACTTCTGAAACCGTGAGTACCTATTTGGGGCTTTAGTGTTAGGTTTTTTTTTTTTGGGGGGGGGGCTTTCTTAACCCTTTGAGTAGGTTAAGAAAGCCCACTTTCCCACCTGGGTGCTAAGCTGATTTAATTTTTTTTTTTATTTTGTGAAAAAAATGTTTTAACATACACCATGCTTTAACACCATTGGAAAGGTTAGGCGGTTACCTTTCCAATGGTGGGTCTTGGGGGTCTGTAGCTGCTTAGATGCCTGAGATACAGGCTTCTAAACAGCATGGCCCCTTTCCCTATACTTTGTATTGACAAATTGTTAAAACATTATGCCCAGTGATGCCTGTCACTCTACAGGGACGATCGCCGGGGTAGGACCGGTTGGCACCCCCCAAATCTCCTTCAAGGTGAGAGAGTGCTAGTGACGTCTCTCAGAGCCGTCATTAGCACCAGAGTGGGAAACTCTGTGACGGCTCAGAGCCGTCATTAGCACTCAAAGCGTTAAAAGAGCTAAATGCCCTTTCAAGGGCAGTGAAAAAGAGCTAAATGCCCTTTTAAGGGGAATGCCTGTAGAAATGCCCTTTTCAGGGCAATGGGTAGTTTAGTTTTGTTTTAGTGTTAGTTTTTTTTTATTTTGGGGGGTTTGATGTGTGGGGGGTTTACTGTTAGGGGGGCTTTGTTTATTTTTAATGTAAAAGAGCTGTTTAACTTAGGGCAATGCCCTACAAAAAGCCCTTTTAAATGCTATTGGTATTTTAGTATTAGATTATGGGGTGCTTTTATTGGGGGGGGGTATTTTCATAGGGATTAGGTGTAATTTTTTTTATTTTGGATAATGTGTTTATTTTTTCTGTAGTTCTATTTCTTGTATTTACAACATATAGACTGCCCTCTGGTCAGGCTGACCAACTAGTATCTCTATAACAGTGTTGGTTATGCAAAACTGGGAATGGTCCATAAAGAGATTATCTTTTTAAACATTAACATTTATGGTGTTTAATCTTAAAAAGGGTTAAAAGCATACATATTAATTTATCCCTTACATAAAATAAAGTTGTAATTTTAATTAAAAGATGAAGTTTATTTATATTTGATAGATGCACTTTTCCCAGCCCTGTTACTGTTTATATTTCTGTGGCCCCAGATTGCTTTTTATAGATAGAAAAAGCCAACAGGGAGCTTATTCAACTCAGTAGGGGTCTCCATATTGGCATTTCCATGGATTTACACTGAATTGCTGGTTGGGTCTAGGATTTAGTATCTGTATTTATGAAGACTATAAGGTTTTTATTTTGCTAAAGAGGTTGGAATTCAGTTTTCAATGTTAACATATAATTTCAGTAAAATATTAAACATCTTATATAAAATGGAAAATCCAGAAAAAATAGTTTAATTGGGTCATATACTGACGATTAGAGTAAAGTTTCCAAATAATAAAAGGGAATGTAAAGTAATTGTCTATATAAATGCAAAGTATATAACAGCCACTATTGGCTGCTTTGGACAAAAAAAAAATAATAAAAAAAAAATCTTCATGTATAATAATGTTTTAAAAGCATTTATTTAAAGGGACACTGAGCCCAGTTTTTTTATTTCATGATTCAGATAGAGGATGCAATTTTAAGCAACTTTCTAATTTACTCCTATTATGAATTTTTCTTTGTTCTCTTGATATCTTTATTTGAAAAAGCAGGAATGTAAGCTTACGAGCTGGCCCATCTTTGGTTCAGCACCTGGGTTGTGCTTGCTGATTGGTGACTAAATGTGTCCTATGCTTACATTCCTGCTTTTTCAAATAAAGATACCAATAGAACAAAGAAAATATGATAATAGGAGTAAATTATTAAGTTGCTTAAAATTACTGCTCTATCTGAATCATGAAAGAAAACATTGGGGTTTAGTATTCCTTTAAGAATTAAAATTTTGCATTATTTTGCAATCCAGGGACATGAATCTTGGAAAGCCTTGAGTGTTGTTTTTTTTACCACATTGCTGTGAACATCTAGAGAGAGATATAAATTAGCACTTTGTACAATGTGTCACTTTACTGGGGCAGCACTTAAAAAAAAACCACATAATTTTCAAAGTTAAATTACAGGAAAAGCAGACAAAGGAAATAACTTAAAATCCATTTTTTTTTCATTTTTATAAATATTTATACTTTAAAGGACACCAATGTCAAAATTTAAGTTACATTTTTTTGTAGTGTACAATTTTTAAAAACATTCCATTTTAATTCTAATATCAAACTTGCTTTGTTATTTTGGTATCGTTTTTTGAAGAGCAAATGTAGTTAGGCACATAAGTGCTCAGGAAGTGTACATGTTTAAGCAATATTATTCATTGTTGCAAATACTACTGAAGATACACTATATGGCCAGAAGTATGTGGACACCTGACCCTCACACCTTTATGAGCTTGTTGGACATTGCATTACAAAACCATAGGCATTAATATGGAGCACCCCCCCCCCCCTTTGCAGATCTAACAACTTTCCACAAAAATGTTAGACTGTGCCTGTGGTATTTTGTGCCTATTCTGCCAAAAGAGCATTTCTGAGGTCAGGCACCAATGTTGGACGAGAACTTATGGTTTGCAAGCGGTGTTCCAATTTATCCCAAAGGTACTCAATTGAGTTGAGGTCAGGGCTCTGTGCAGGCCACACCAAACTTGTCAACCTATGGCCTCTATTTAACAAGGTCTGGCGGACCTGATCCGACAGTGCGGATCAGGTCTGCCAGACCTCGCTGAATACGGAGAGCAATACACTCTCCGTATTCAGCATTGCACCAGCAGCTCACAAGAGCTGCTGGTGCAACGCCGCCCCCTGCAGACTCGCG
Source organism: Bombina bombina (assembly GCF_027579735.1). Taxonomy (NCBI): domain Eukaryota; kingdom Metazoa; phylum Chordata; class Amphibia; order Anura; family Bombinatoridae; genus Bombina; species Bombina bombina. The sequence continues at coordinate 122,151,813 of NC_069508.1, forward strand.
GCCAATGGGCCGCCAGCATGGGGGTGTCAATCATTCTGATCGTACTCGATCAGGTTGAATTCCGGCGATACCTGTCCGCCTGCTCAGAGCAGGCGGACAGCTTATGGAGCAGCGGTCTTTGTGACCACTGCTTCATAACTGCTGTTTCCTCGCCAGAAACACGGGGCATCAAGCGCCATTCGGAACTTGATAGATAGGCACCTATGTCTTTATAGACCTTGCTTTGTGCACAGGGGCAAAGTCATGCTGGAACAATAAAGAGCCTTCCCCAAACTGTTGTCACAAAGTTGAAAGCACCCATTTGTCTAAATTGTATAAGATCAGACCTTTCACTGGAACTAAGGAGCCAAACCCAAACCCTGAATAACAGCCCCAGATCATTATTACTCTTTGATCAAACTTTACATTAGGCATTATACACAGAGCTAGTGCTCTCCTGGCATCCGCCACACCCAGATTCTGGCTGATGATTGTCACATGATTTGGAGGAGTGGAAATAGACATAATATTGAAATTTGTCAGAAAAAAATCTACTACTCATTTGAAGTTTAGACTAAGTGCTATTGCATTGTCCTTTTATCATGCATCTGTTGATTATCCAAATCTAATGCATTTAATGGTCCTTTAACTTGTTATCATATCACTGTTTGCAGTGCACTCATTCCTTTGTAAAGATATCTATAAGTATTCTTACAAGTCATGTGTGCGATGTAATGTGCCATCAAATAGTGATAATGATCACTTCAATGGAAACACTATATCAATGATTTAGGTAGTTTATCACCAGGTCTGGATATACATGATTGGTGGCTTTCAGAATCAGTTAGATAATGTCATTTTTTTGCTTGTTTTTATTTGTTTGCCTTTAATTGCATGAGCTCTCACAAACACACAATCATTTGCCTCTAAACTGGCTTGTTTTCTGGTTTGCTGCACATTGTAAAACAGTGAGGATAGAACTGCTAAATATGATCACTTGGAAATTTGAATACTTGAGTAGCCAGACAGGTGCCTCTCTGTAAAAAGGAATCCCTGGGCAGCTGCCAACTTTCTTTCTGATAAATCAATTCCTGCTTACAGTAGACTGCCACTTAAAGGGGCAGATAACTATCATGCCTATGAAAGAGCATTGTTTAAACATGTAAAAAATTAATAATGTTAATGTTAAAGGGACAGTCTAGGCCAAAATAAACTTTCATGATTCAGATAGAGCATGTAATTTTAAACAATTTTCCAATTTACTTTTATCACCAATTTTGCTTTGTTCTCTTGGTATTCTTAGTTGAAAGCTTAACCTAGGAGGTTCATATGCTAATTTCCTAGACCTTGAAGCCCACCTCTTTCAGAATGCATTTTAACAGTTTTTCACCACTAGAGGGTGTTAGTTCACGTATTTCATATAGATAACACTGTGCTTGTGCACGAGAAGTTATCTCCGAGCAGGCACTGATTGGCTAGACTGCAAGTCTGTCAAAAGAACTGAAAAAAGGGCAGTTAGCAGAGGCTTAGATACAAGATAATCACAGAGGTTAAAAGTATATTATTATAACTGTGTTAGTTATGCAAAACTGGGAAATGGGTAATAAAGGGATTATCTATCTTTTAAAACAATAAAAATTCTGGTGTAGACTTTCCCTTTAAAGGGACACACAGGTATTTTTTATGTGTGCATCAGAAGATGATTTGTAGCTTTACCAAATATATGCATCCAAAATAAATGCATAAAAAAGCATTTAAAACTGTTATTTTCTTAGTATTGTATGATATAGTATAGTATATGCATTATATTGCAGTCACAGGAAACACCCCTTGAAAAGCCTCTTTAACATTTTTTTTATTTTACTATTATGGATAGATATAAATGAAGTTCTGTACATATCAACCAATCATTGATCAGCATGTAGGAATGACAGGATTTAGCATTATACAGAATACACTCTTGTTTAGCTGGGAGAAATAATAACAGTACAATAGTTAAATTACTGGAAAAGGAGGAAAAATAAATCACAACAGTAAATTGCAAGGTTATGCATAATTAAACATACTATTTTGAATTTAATATTCCTTTAAGTTAAAGCTGCGTATTTTGATTTTTAAGTTAAAAGACTGCTTACAGGCTGATAAGCAGATCTCCCATTGCTTTAAAGGGACATTATACACTCATTTTTTCTTTGCATAAATGTTTTGTAGATAATCTATTTATATAGCCCATAAAGTTTTTTTTTTAAATTAATGTATAGTTTTGCTTATTTTTAAATAACATTGCTCTGATTTTCAGACTCCTAACCAAGCCCCAAAGTTTTATGTGAATACGCTCGACTACCTACTCCAGCTTGCTCCTGTTTGTGTAAAGGGTCTTTTCATATGCAAAAGAAGGGGGAGGGAGGGGGAGTGTCTTATTTGCCACTTGCAGTGGGCTTTCCAGCTACCTTTTCAACAGAGCCAAACTGACAGCTTCTAAGTAAGTTTTTAAACAGTTTTATACTGGATTTTTATATCAGTATCTGTGCATATTATTCTTTATAGTAGTGTCTATTACATGCAGTTATATGAAAATGAGTGTATACTGTCCCTTTAATGTAGCCACCAATCAGCAAGCGCTACCCACTACCCAAGTGCTGAACCAAAAATGTGCCAGCTCTTAAGCTTACATTCCTGCTTTTTCAAATAAAGATACTAAGAGAATGAATAATAGGAGTAAATTAGAAAGTTACTTAAAAATGCATGCTCTATCTGAATCATTAAAGAAAATAAATTGGGTTTAGTATCCCTTTAATAGCACCCACAGTTGACCAGGGCAGATCTAGTAGGGTAGAAATCTCACAAATTGATTGGACCAATTGAAGTTAGATTGTAGAAATTAAGTTGTGCCAAATGGGTTCTTAGAAAGTTTGGGTGTTTTAATATATATATTTTTTTCTTTTCCCTCTCTCTCTTGTTCTACTCTCTCTCGCCCTCTCTCACCTCACTCGTAAAGCGTTGTGCACACACACACATTTATATATATATATATATATATATATATATATATATATATATATATATATATATATATATATATACAAACATACATACACACACACACATATATAGACACACACACACACACATATATATATTTATATATATATGTGTATATATATATATATATATATATATATATATATATATAGACACATAGACATATATAGACACACACTTATATACAGACACACTTATAGTTAATAAACATCCAGATTCCATTCTTTCTATAATAAATATTAAAAAGGCCCCATTTAAAAATAAATAAAAAATCACTCTTTCATTTCAATTGAGACCATTTTCAAAGCAACAGAAATCATGTGTTTGCCCTGGGGAAACTGAACCACACAAAATACCCAATGGCAACATATTGTTTTGTTTGCCTTTGTTTGTTTTGTGATCTGAAGGGATTACATATGTCATTTCATACAAATGGGGGTCCTTTCTTTCAAGAAGATTGAAGTTATTCTATGTTTGGCATCTATCATCATTAACTGTGGAGTAATTATACCTACAGATTTAAGGAATAGTGCTATTATTCCTTGCACAGGTTTCCATGTTGATTAACCTCACACAGTATTAGGGATTTTGTATAGACAGGCAGCATGTAACATCGTTGTTAAAGCCAAGTTCCCTGGCAAGACTATCTAAAGTTGAGGGGGAAAAAAAATTGAGTTTTAAGTGCCAAAATAAAACATTAAGGTTTGTAATTTAAAAAAAAAAATATATATATATATTTTAGAAACATTTTTTTTTATTAAAATCTTATAAAAAAAATATAAAAAAAACAAATAAACAGAAAAACTGATCTTGAACTAATGGTTTTTATGAGACAATCAGTTATTGGATACAGAAAGCACAGTGCAAAGAAAATAAAACAAAATTATTGGTGCATCTAAAGAGACAGTGTAGACAAAATTAGTTTCATGATTCAGATTGGGCATGAAATTTTAAACAACTTTCCAATTTACTTTTATCATCAAATTTGCTTTGTTCTCTTGGTGTTCTTTGTAAAAAGTATATTAATATAACCATGTTGGTTATGCAAAACTGGGGAATGGGTAATAAAGGGATAATCTATATTTTCAAACAATATAAATTCTGTAGTAGATTGTCCCTTTTTTAAAAAAAAAAAATCTGCCTCACTAGTGTAGAGGTAAGTGCCCTTCAACTTTCATCTTATTTCAAAACAAGATTTACCTAAATTTGTAATTAACAGATATACATCAATGGAATTCAAACACTTTTAAAAACTGATTAAATGACCATTACATTTGACGTTTCAAACAATGTATAAATTGTTTCATTATTGCAAGTGAAACATTATTGCAATATACATTCATTATGTTTTTTTGCAGCCGTTTTTGTAAAATACATCTAAAAAATGTGTCTTGCACTTTGTCCCAGGGAGGCTTGGGTTAATACTTTAAGGCAATTTATGTGAGCTTTTGTTTACTTTTCCCTCCTTCCGTAAGCTTCTATGGTGTCATGTGTTTTTAAAAGGTGGATTATCGTTTTTTCCTCAACAATCATGATAGGCAAATCATTCTTTCCAATAGTAACTAAGTTGAATCAGTGCTAAACCACCTTAAGGGAATACAATTGGCCAGGCTACCCCAGTCTGCACATGTGCAAACAGAGTTTGTGCTATATCTAAATATTAGTTTGTGATTGGTTAGCAAGGGGTCTTTTGTTCTGGGGGACAGGGAAATCAGTGAAAAAGAATAAACAAAAAACAATATACTAATTTGACAAAATAAAGCTGCAGCTTTAATTGTAAAATTATTCTTATATATGAAGGTTTACAATCACGTTGTTTACAATTTGTGTTTAGTGTCCCTTTAACAGTTGTCAGAATAGACACACATATGTTCAGATTGGGTGATACCAGTTTTTAGTGGATATTTAGCACCAGGCTTTACCATTATTTCATGATATTGGAAATCCAATTTTTTTCATGTGCATTGTCACTTAAAGCAGGGGTCAGCAACCTTGCGCTTCCAGATGTTTTAGAACTACATTTCCCATGATGCTCCGACAGCCTAAAGAGTGTCTCAGCATCATAGTAAATGTAGTTCCAAAACATCTGGGGGCCCAAGATGGCTGACTCCTGCCTTAAAGGGACATGAAACACATTTTTTTTTCTTTCATGATTGAAATAGAGCATACTATTTAAAACAATTCTAATTTATTTATAGTATCACATTTTCAAAGTGCTATTGGTATCTTTTGTTGAAAAGCAGGGACAAAAGCTGAGGGGTATGCTTGTGTTTGGGGAACTATATAGCAGCAGTTTTGCATTATTATTATTATTATTTATTTGTAAAGCGCCAACAGATTCTGCAGCACTATAAACATAGGTGTGGTATACAAGGTAACATTTATAAGAATCCAATAGGTAGAAAGCCCTGCCAAAAGTTGCACTGTTGTAGTCAGCTCTTATGAAGGGGATCTGCAAACAGCTGGGCTCTTAGGCTTACATGCTAAGGGGGTTCAAGGGGATAACAAAGGAGGAAAGGAACTGTGGTTAGGAAAGGTTAGAGTAGGTTGTATTAATCTGTGAACAGTATAGTCTTTAGGGAGCTCTTGAAACTTTCTAAACTGGGGGAGTGAGGCAGAGAGTTCCACAAGAGAGAGTTCCACAAGATAGGGGCCAGACTGGAAAAGTCCTGTAAATGGGAAGAGAGGAGGAGGTTGTGAGCAGAACGAAGGAGGGAGAGTATCTGGAGACAAGGTCTAAAATATAGGGTGGAGCAGTGCAGTTGAGGGCCTTGTATGTCAGAGTCAGAATTTTGTGTTTAATTCTGGAGGCAAGAGGAAGCCAGTCAAGGGATTGGCGGAGAGGTGCAGCAGATGGTAGCACTATTTCCTGCCATGTAGTGCTTCAAACACCTACCTAGGAATCTCTTCAACAAAGAATTCCATGGGAACAAAGTAAATTTGATGATAGAAGTCAATTGGAAACTTTTTTTAAAATGGTATGCTCTGTCTGAATCGCAAAAGAAAATGTTTAGGTTTCATATCCCTTTAAATTCCATTTTCCCCTGATACATCATGTAAAAAATATAAATTGAATACAATTGAGAAGCAGTGAAAAAGTATAATTGAAAAAAAAGTGATTACATAGTCTGATCCTGTTTATTAGTGTATTAAAGACTTATTTGTTCTGCCGATTGAAAAATTGTTTAAAAGTTTCAATAAAATGTCCTTGTGTGCCAGAAGAAAACGCGCGTTTCTCTTCATGGATACACAGACAACTTCCCCATTAGCTCTTCAGACTATGACAACCAGATGAGGATGATGAATCCATTGAGTTTATCTGTGACATTTCCCGGCAGGGAATAGAACAGTCCGTGTATTCCCCATGAGCATCTGCTGGAGGCAGAAGTGCACGTTATGAGCTCGATCACCACTGACTCGGCACTCAGGACAGGTGTATCCTCGCAACACCGGACACTGGAGTCATCTGGTCCTTTCAGGCAGTGCTTGCTGTAGAATGCAGCAGATTTTCAGTTATTTTTGCAGAATGCCTAGCCTTGCTTCCCCTGGCTAACTGCAGACTTCTCGGGTGCCGAGGATGCAAAAAGGAAACAGCTCCATGTAGGAGACACTGGCAGCATCTTCTCATCCTACCGGGTTGCCCCTAATAATGAGAGCGGAGAATCTCAAATAACCATTCCAGGAGCTAAAGGCATTGCCTGCATGTAATGTTCCACTATACGCTAGTAGCACCATCTCAGCTACTTGTCCCTCTCAGTGCATTTGTTTTTAACTTCTCCAAATGCACGTTAGCTGAAGTATGCTGTGTGATAAACATGAGGCAGCAAATAAACCATTTCACAGCCTGTATTACTAATCCAGCTGTGATTTAAATTTTGATTGTCTAGATTAACACATGCTGTCAATAAAGGGGTTAAATCATTGATGTGTGAAACTCTCAGGGCAGTGATTCAAACCCTTGATTTCTAGAAAAAATATAGCCAATAATGATTAACCCCTGACCATGACATAAGTGTTGATTATTAACATTTTAAATGGAAAGTCATGTGAAAAATGTTATATCTGATTACAGTTAAAGCCAGCAAACTGATTTCTGAATCATGAAAGATTTTTTTTTTGGTTTCACATCCCTTTAATTACTGTCTTATACTGTGATAAAAACTTAAATTAATCTCAATTTGCAATGTAGTGGATATATTTTGAAAGTATAATAAATACCAGATTACTGATTTCTATATTGATGGTATACTCTAGCAATAATATAACATTTGCAGTTTGAAGACTTAGCACGCACAAAACACAAATTATATATATTAAAGATTACCTTTAAGGGTCATCATACTGAAAAACATTTTGTTAGGCATTTAAAAGAGAAGAAATAAAGAATGGTGAGGGGGAAAAATTCTTATTGGAAGAATCTTCAGTAAAAGCAGTTTAAATTGACTTCCGGTGGGTGGAGCTGAGGATCGGCAGCGCAGAGAAGGAGCTCCGTACATTGAGCTCTGAGAAAACCTTTAATCTGCTGCCGGACACCTTTGCCCACACCTTAGCCTTGTTGGGGGAACACCCGGACATCATCCTCAACCGGCCAAGTGGTGTGAAGGGCCGACAACTGCCCTTGCCCCCTGAAGCACTGAAAGTGCGCAACGGGACACCAGCCGCGGGCGCCATATTAGATCGCGGCCCTCCCGCATCAAGACACGCAGCAGCTTATCGGAAGCTATGAAAGCCCTGTCTCTCATCACAAAAGTAATCGGAAAGGAGGGTGAGTGCAGAGGAGCTTCACTACATTACAAAGCACAATAGTTCAGGACCTGCTATACCCATCACAGATCTGTCACACAGAGGGGGTTAAATTACCTACGTATAATTAGGCAGGCAACAATGGTGGGAAGTACTTACACAGAAACCCACTTCACAGCCATTAATCTACAGACCTAGCTGGGAGCACCTATTCTGCAATCACTTAAGACACCATTCACTGTGGAAGGAGCACAACTGGCCACCGCAAGAGAAAGGCACACAGGGGAGGCTTGCAACACCTGCTTTATTTCACCACAACAAAGCTTTAACAGGTGCACTATTACTAAACAGACTATCTGCCACTCCTTGAGACTCTATCTCTCATACCCACCGACACCCCAGCACAGAGACAGATTGTATGAGGGTTTGCTAATTGCACCATAATAAAGATTGTCCTTTTGCCTTTGGGAAAGAACCAGATTTTGAAGTGCCGCTGAAGCACAAACAAGGCCTGCATGATTCACCCACGTGGCTTAACAACTTTTATACCAACTAGCTATTTCACACATCATATAAGCTGCCCTCCGACTGCAGCTCAGCAGTGCCACATAAAGGCATAAAGCCATAACGCTGAAAATAAAATCATTTGAACTTTGCTATTATACTCTCCCTCTCTCCTGCCCTTCATATGAAGGTTGACAAATATTTCAAGCCTCTTTCTAGTGCATTTGAGAGCAAGATGACTTCAAAGTCTAAACAAGCAGATAGGAGACAACGACACGCCACAGAGGCGCAGATTGACAACCCTCCCTCACCAAGTTCCTCTCACCAGCTAGTGATTCCACAAACCTCATGCAAGAACTAAAATCTTTCTTCCTGCCTAAGATGGAATCTCTCCAGGCAGGCATGGACACTTTAACTAGTGAGGTGCATCATTTTTCAACAAGGATGAATCAGGCAGAACAGAGGATTTCAGACTTGGAAGACCGCCAAGATACCACTTCTACCTCCCTCCGACAATTACTACGCCAAAACCAGGCGCTCCAAGACAAAGTCGACGATCTGGAGAATCGTAGTAGACGCAATAACCTCTGTATAATAGGAATACCAGAGAGCATCAAGAACAAAGATCTATTGGAGTTCACAGCACTCACGTTTCCCAGACTATTAGGCATAGACCCGGATCGCCTTCCAATAGATGTGGAAAGAGCACACCGCATCGGCCCGGACAACTGCCTCTCTACTGCCAATGCCACAAAACCCCGACAGGTCATATTTAAATGTTTAAACTACCAAGAAAAACTGACTTTGCTACGGGCCTACAGGTCACACAAGGCAGATATCATCTATGAGGGGAAAAAACTCCTGCTATTTCAAGATTTTTCAGCAGATGTATCCAAAATGCGCAAAGAATTTGCCCCTTATTGCTCCCAACTATATGAAGAAGGTAGGCAAGTTGCACTCCTTTACCCCGCCAAACTCAGGCTACAGACCCCTAGGGGTCCCAAGCTTTTCCGTTCCCCTAAAGAATTGAAAGCTTATCTAGAAGAAGAAAAACAGCAACAAACTGATCCATAGAACATGTCGCTTCCCTCACTTACATACATATAAGACTCTTTTTAAGATGGGAGGTTCTGGACATAGGTGTCTCCGGACACAAGAGGCACTGGCGGCCGAGGAACGCCACATCACTACTGTGGTTACTCTTTGGAGCACCACTCCTCAAGACACTGTTCCGCCTCAGGAGGGGGTTCCTCAGAGAACTCACCCTCTCAATCCTGGGACTGTTACTACACCAAGAAATAAGTTTGTAGAAAATGTTGGTTATTGTGTGTTTTATTGTTTTTGTTCTTGTGTTCATTTTTGTTTTTGTTTTTTTATTTCCAAATTTTGTAATGTTCAATGTACTGCGTATTTGCTCTGCCTAGTCAATATCAAGGTGCCACTTCTGGCCTTAAACTACAGTGTAAAGTCTGACCCCTATGATGCACCACCCCAGAAACACCCGTCACCTATATGTCTCAACAATGTCATATGTATTAACTAATCAATTTCCTTTCTTTATAGCAGAGGGCATGGCTGTTATGCTCGACGGATGGGTTGACTGGAGACTGACACTTAGACCTCAGATGAATAACCCAGATCGATTACTTTTCAGCGATGCCTGTGAGTCCTTCCCTCCATCACACTGCATATCATGCAACAGGCAAACCAACACCCTGTCTCACCTCCACCTCTCTCTTGACACATTACACACACACACGACTGGTGGAAGTATAACAAATATACCTGCTGCCCCCACCCCCCCACAAATTACTCCAATGACCACGAAACTTAATGTGATATCCTGGAATGTAGGGGGAATAACATCCCCAACTAAAAGAAGTAGAATCCTCCAGTACCTTAACTCCATCCATGCAGACATTGCACTGCTACAGGAAACACACCTCACCGCAGAAGAACATGAAAAATTAAAGATTAGATGGGTGGGACAAATTATGTACTCGCCGTCAGAGGGGAGAAAGCGTGGGGTAGCAATTCTAATACGAAAAAACCTACCACTGACCTTCTCTAACACCAAAATCGATAAACAAGGCCGCTTTATATTCACCACACTTCACATTCACACCAGCACTTTCCAGCTATGTAATGTATATGGCCCAAACCACTCTGACCAGGCCTTCTGGTCATCCCTCCAGTCACTCATTGCCCTACATTCGGATTCACCAGTAATAGTTGGTGGGGACTTCAACATGGCGCAAGCCCTCCCACTGGACAGGTTTTTTGACCCATCACACCCAAGCACAAAGAAGGGAACCCACTCCAAACATAGAAAAGAAACGCAAATCATAACTAATTTTAGAGACGGATTGGGGATACACGACTTATGGAGATCTCAACATCCCGACCAAAGGGACTACACGTGTGTCTCTAAGACGCATCATACTTTCTCCCGAATCGACTACTTCCTCACATCCCCCCAAATCACCCCTAGCATACTGAACACATCTATCCTTCCAATTACGATCTCAGATCATGCCCCCATACGACTAACGCTTCAACCTTTCAGAACAGAATCCCAAGAACGAAAATGGAGGTTTCCCTCACACTTATACTCCAATGCAGATTTTAAACAACACCTAAAGGCATATTGGTTTGAATACACCCTGGATAATGAGCAACACAAACCTAACCCTGACCTGTTCTGGCATGCCTCTAAGGCGGTCATCAGAGGCAAAATCACAGCATATACAGCCCACCATTTTAGATCCCAAAAGAAGGTTACCACACAACTCCTTTCAGATCTAACTACTGCATACAATGCTTACCTAGCAAGCCCTACAGAGACCAATCGCCAAAGATACTACACGGTTAAAAAAGACAGAGACACGCACTTACAGATTCTAGACCATAAATTTAACTTGCACAGGCAAGGCAGGTTCTATCGCCATGGCAACAAAGCTGGCGAACTCCTGGCGAACTTAGTAAGACTACACACGCCCAAATCCATTATAACAGCCATTAAGTCAGGGGACCATCTCAAAACAGACACTAAAGATATAATGCAAGTATTCACATCTTATTACAAATCCTTGTACACCAGGTAAAACATCAGGAAAGTGGATAAGGATATGTTTTGGCAAAAAATTAAAGTACCCCAGCTGTCAGATACTCAGAGAGACAGCCTGCATTCTCCCATACATACACAAGAGGTATTACGAGCTATTGGAAATTCCAAACTAGGGAAAGCGGCAGGCCCAGACTCTCTACCAATTGAATATTATAAGATTCTTAGCACAGACATATCCCCAACCTTGGCCACTACATATTCTGCCTACCTATCAGGGAAAGCCGCGCCAGGTGCGAGGTTTACAGATGCCAACATTTGCATACTTCCGAAACCACACAGAGACCATACACAACCCTCCTCGTACAGACCGATCTCATTGCTCAACAGCGACTACAAGCTGTTCACTAAAATCTTGGCAGACAGGTTAGCAAACATACTACCGAACATAATACATCCTGACCAGACTGGTTTCATCAAACACCGCACCTCAGTGATCAACATCAGAAAGACACTAGCTGTTATATCTCATTATAATAACCCACATTACATGGACACACAGAAACCCAACATTGACGCGTGCCTTCTCGCCATCGATGCCGAGAAGGCATTCGATAGAATAGAGTGGGACCACCTGTACACCTCCTTGGAAAAGTTTGGCATATCTGGGAATTTCCTTACCGTGCTCCAAACACTATACACGTCACCTTCAGCTTCTATAATCATTAATGGCCAACTATCCTCACCGTTCCTTCTAGAGAGAGGAACCAGGCAGGGTTGCCCCCTGTCTCCTTTGCTTTTTAATTTAGCGATAGAACCATTGGCATGTTATATTCGCCAATGCAGTGAAGGCTTAAAAATCCATAAACAGATAATGCACTTATCCCTGTATGCCGATGACCTTTTGTTATATGTCCCCAACCCACACACTAATGTACCCAAACTGCTGCTCATGCTACACGAATTTGGGGAATTCACGGGCTACAAAGTCAACACGGATAAATCTGAATTAACATGGCTGCTTAACACCCAAAAAAATCCATTACAGGGCACAGACTTGAAAGTGACCACAGGAACCTTCACATATCTAGGGATCCACTTGCATATAAACACTAACAAACTATACCACCTCAACATAGAAAATACAATAACCCTCATTCACAATCAAATGAAGGGGTGGAGAAACCTACCCCTGTCTACTACAGGTAGGATCCATCTTTTAAAAATGATTATCCTACCAAAGTTGCTTTACCCCCTTCAGATGCTCCCTCTCCTAATGACAAAGCGGGATCTCAATGGTCTAACAACCCTATTTGGCAAGTTTGTCTGGAATCAAGGGAAACCAAGGATAAACAGACTTCAACTGGCAATGCCAATCCACTCAGGTGGGCTTAGCCTCCCCAATATTAGATGGTACAACTGGGTATCCCTGATCAAGGTTGTGGTGGGATGGTTGTCACAATCAGACTATTTTTGTCCCCCCATAGAAGGTGATTTACTAGCACCAATACACCCAGCTTTCTTGCCACACACACAGCTCTCATCCCTCCCCCCGCATATAAAACACAGCATACTATTCAGGGATCCGATGAGGGCCTGGGCTAAACTCTGCAGAATATGGGGAATGGACTTCACATTCAGCAAATATCTGCCTCTACAGGGCAACCCCAATTTCATGCCAGGATACACTACAGCAGTTTTTAAAATGTGGGAACGCAAGGGACTAAAGATGGTGGCACAATTACTCAATCCTACCACACATCAGGTACTCACCTTCTCTGACCTACAAGCCCAATACACTCTCCCCAACACGCACAGATTCGCCTACTTTCAAAGTAGGCACTATGCACAGAATATCCTACCTGCAGGACTAACTTCGCCAGGGTTAACTAAGATAGCTGCACTTTGCAACCTGGCTACTCAAGGAACGCACTCCATTACACCTATCTATAAGCAAATAGTAGCACACAATGAGACACAGACATTGCAGGAAATAGTAACTAAATGGCAAGGACAAAGAATCCCTGAGGTCACGCAGGAACAAATCACCTATAGCATACAAGCAGTCAGAGCAGCCACCCTGTCTTCAAACCTGCGTGAAACACAAGTGAAATTCCTGCACCAGGCATATATCACACCTAAAACTGGAGCGAAATGGGTCCCAGAGGCATCTAATACATGTCCTAAGTGTATGGCTCCCACACCAGACCTGATACACCTGGTCTGGGATTGCCCCAAATTGCAAAGGTACTGGGGCAAAGTTAAATTCTGGTTGTCAACAATGCTCAAAACTAACATATCTTTGGCCGCAGCAAACATACTCTTCTTTCAAGACACTGACTTACCCTCTCAACGCCAAAAGTTCTTTAACCTAGTTGTCTTAATGGCCAGAAAACTAATGTTACAATATTGGGCTAGAAACAGGGAACCCCCCTTCAAAAAACTGACTCACGCAGTGTATCAACAGCTTTTAATAGAACAAGTAGACGCACAAGGGGACCGCGATGCCAGAATAAAATTATTTTTAAACAAGTGGGAACCGTACTTGTTATATTTACCGAAAGACTTAAGAGAAAGACTCCTACGCCCCATTCAAAATACTATATTCATGCTTAACGAAAACCTACATGGTCGATGGTGCTCGCTGAGCCCTGAAACAGATACTTGACAGAACATGACTGACATAACAAGTGACTAACTGCCTGAATGACTGGGCCTGGGGCCACTGACTAAACCCATCCGCAGATGCATATGCATATAAGTATTCATACATAAAATGGTATTAACATTGTTTCCCTTACTATTGATAGTATCGCACCCGACTACCTCATAGATTACGGAGAGCATACTCCAGTATCCAGCATAAGGGATCTGAATAGGTACAACAAAAAGGATCATATGAAGAGCCTTACACCAGTGTTAATAAGTAACTTCATTGTTGTACAAACAACGCCTCCCTGTTCATCTCTCCCCCTCCCCTAATACGCCTGGTTATGCCCAACGGTATGCAACCCAACTAATACCAATGATCAATATCTGTCACTGTTTATGTTTTTGTATTGTTTTATTTGTTGTTTTGTTTATTTAAATGTTATATTAACACACGGAGCTTGGCCACCCCACATGGTTCAAAAATAGACTTTTGGACTCTAAGCAGTTTTTGTTATGGTGACGAGACCGTACTTTGTTGCCTACATCATGTCTTACTATGTTAAATATTGTGCACAACTGTGTGGTGTTGTTCAAGTTTCTCTGTGGAAAATTTTTCAAAAATAAAGTTTTTTTTTTTTTAAAAAAAAAAGCAGTTTAAATTGTAATTTAAAATAAAGAAAATATATCAGTTATGTAATATTTACTAATTGTCAGTAGTTGACAAGAAAAACCACCAAAAAAAGCACTGGTTCATCTAGGACAGGAACATGCATTAAGGGAAATTCCGGAAAAATATGGAATGCACATATCTCCGTTTTGCTTAGACGCATTTTTTTGTAGTATATAAGTATTAGCAAAAATGCTTCTAGTAAAAGCTATAGCTGTTTCAAGTGTGTACTTTATATATGCTCCGTGCACCAGCAATTTAAATACAACACCTACTCAGAAAGCCTAAGGTGGTTGTATCATCTGGCAATGACCCTTTGCATCATTGCTTACATTATACAAGCCCCAATAACTCTGCGAGTAGCTGCAATATTTAAAATGCTGGTGCTATGAGAGTATCACATGCACGTGCAGATAAAAATCCTAATACTAAAACAGTAGGTTTTTTATTATTTAGAATGTATAAAGAAAAGAAAAATGAGGGAAAAATTCTTTCTTTTTTTAAGTTGGTATTATTTTGATTTCATTTAATTATTAAAATAAACTGTTTTGGTAAGTAAAAAGATATGTTGCAAATGGGAACCTTCACATTGTTATTTAATTGCAGATGTGTATTTATTTTCATTGTAACTGTATCAAAGTCCCTAATTAGTAGGCTGACCATATTGCTGCTTTAAAAAGGGACACATATGAAAAATACATATGTTCTTATACAAAACATTTCTTTACACAGCACTGAAAACAGCCCTGACATATGTATTTTTCATATGTGTCCCTTTGTAAGGCGGCAATATGGTTACCCTACTAATTAGGGCTATTTTTTTTTTTTTTTTTTAGTATCTGAGAGGATAATGTATTTTTATTTTTGTTGTTGAACCTGAGATTATGATTTTCTTTTCAATGTGTGTACTTTAAAACCTCAATAAAAACAAAAAACAACCCCCCCCCCCCAAAAAAAATACATAATTTACACAGTAGTAACTTTTACTAGAAACATGTTTGCCAAATATATATATTGTAAATGTGTTTCTATTGAAAGATGTAATCCATCTGTGTGCATTTTAGTTTTGACCGGAATGTCCCTTTAAGAAAATTCCTGTTTAGGGGAAACAAACAAAAAAAATTACTACAATGCTCCTTTAAGTTGGCGAAGATTGATACATCTTTCTCTAGTTACCTAATTAGTACTTGGCCTCTTAACTCCATTGAAAGGAATGTTCACAATTCTGCTGTGCAATTCTAGATTTGCTTTAAAAAATGAAATTAAAACAGCAAGCAGGAGGGGCAACGGACTGTATGTTTCTGAAAATAGAGCTTCGCTTTTCTAAACGTTAATGGGTCATGAAAGTATAAAGTATAAACACATTTATACTCACAGTTCTTTAAAAAGCCCCTTTGTGCGGCAATATCTTTATAAAAGTAATCTTCGGAACTGCCCTTCAAATGAACTGTGGCTTCTCATTTTTTATTCAGCCAATTAAAACTCCTATTTTATGAATGATAATACATTCTGAGCTTGTGTACATTTAGTCTAGTAGATCTACAGTGTTCAGGCACTATCTGAAAGTAGGGGCAGGTTTGTATCCTTCCAGTGACATATCCAGTGCTAGTTGACCTGCGTACCATAGTACTTCTCTAAAGGGGTATTAATAATTATCAGACAGTGCAAATGGCTAGAAATTACATCATAGTTTCAAACTGTGCATGCATATAGCTAGGGTTGACACCTCGGCCATGTTTTCCTGGATACTTATGAGTTATACATGCTGCAGGGTTTGCTGGGGGACGACGACATGCATTTCGCACCTTGACAGCAGACGAATAGTGAGCCTGGATAGCACTATTCAACTTCCTCCCTGCACGCCCTGCTGCATGTGTAACTCATAAACCCTACATATAGCCCATGCATGCGCCCATATATCCGTGGTAAATCTATGTGACAGCGCATATATAAAGAGTGCCAAGGAGGGTTTGGCTAGGAACAAAATTTCTACATTAAATAATGAAAAAAGGAGCTAATACTTAGAGGGACAGAAAACCCAAAAATGTTAATTCATGAGTCAGACAGAGCATACGATTTTAAACAACTTTCTAATTTACTTCTATTATCAAATTTGCTTTGTTCTCTTGATATCCATTGTTGAAAAGCATACCTAGGTAGGCTCAGTAGCTGGGAGCTAGCTGCCGATTGGTGGCTGCACATATATGCCTCTTGTGATTGGCTTACCGATATGCTCAGCTCGCTCCCAGTAGTGCATTGTTGCTCTGTCATTTTAAAGGATACCAAGTGAATGAAGCAAAATTGATAATAAAATTGTATTGGAAAGTTGTTAAAAACCGTATGCTGTATCTGAATCATGTAAATTGCCTAAAGGTTAAAAAGTATTTAGGAAAGGTTTATGTCCCATTAAATGGACAGTCTACACCTTATCCGTCTTAAAATCTTATTTTAGATTAAGCTGCAAATAACCTCCTGCACCATAAAAAAAGTTATTTTAAAATGAATATTGTTTCTGGCAACTTTGAAATGGCTGCCAAGCTCCGTCCATTGATTACATCACAATATGGGCTGCATCTAGGCACTCAGCTGAATAGCATTGACACTGTTGAATCCAACTAGTGAGCCTTTTGTGATTGGACGCCATATGAAGCCCAGATTGTGATGTCATCAGTGGGCAGAGCTTGGCAGCCATTTCACAGTGGCAAGAAACAATATTAATCTTTAAATAACTTTTCTTACCGTTCCTGCTGCATGATATAGAAAATGGGTGAAGGAGGCTATTTGCAGCTTAAAGGATTACTGTATTTTTGTGTGTGCGTGTATCACAATTATATATACTTAATAACCAATATTAAACTAATAAAATGCACTTACTGTGAACGTTGAATGATCCATGTGAAATATAAAAAAACGTTTATACATTTTCTATCCTGACATCATGAAAGGCAACCCACTAATATGGACTGTGCACTCGTTCATTGCTTTCTCTAATCGGCGGACGTTTCTTTGCATATCATTAAAATAATATTGCATTATCTTTCGCATGTGCATTGCGTTCCCATGAAATCGCGCATGCGCTTTTCTTTAACTGAAGCCCATATTACCTACACCAAAGTCTCCTACATTCAACAGACATCCAGTGAATAACGTCTTCAATGTGTTGCGCACACTTGAGCATGAGCATCAAGACTAAATCCATATTCTAACCTGGGTTGTCAGCCCGGATTGGACAGCTTGAAACGGTACCCACGGAGGGATTTTTGGAAACTGAAAAAAAAAAAAAAGATTGCGGCAAAATGATAAATATTTGAAAATAACAGTACATTGAAAAAGATATTGTTTCACTATTATTTGATATAGGGAATTTTTTTTTCTTTTTTTAGTTCAGTGTCCCTTTAATCTAAGATAAGACTTTAAGATGACGAAGGTGTAGACTGTCCCTTTAAATGAAATTTTTCAAATTTGTTATTGAAAGTAGCTTTAAAGCAACTGTTTTAAATACATAGTGAAAATTGTAGGATTCCCGTGTTTCTTTTCAATCTGAATTACCAGTCCTAATTCCTGCCATTCACTATTAAAGGCTATTCATATTGTATAATGCAAGGTATTTAAATGTGCCACATTGTCATATAAATCAGTGATGCTCATTTTATTCTCATTCATCAGTCTTCACATGAAGTAATGAGGTTCAAAACATTGGTGGAATTAAGGAGCTACAACAGGGTTGAGATATATATTATCAAAATTTGGTGATAATAAGCAATTTCACATAGTCTTATTTAGCTCACTCGGAAGGCTAATAGGCAATTGTTACATTTTAGTTTGATTCTTAAGAAGTCACATACCAAGAATGTCTATTCTCTGAAACCTATTTACAAAGAATGCGTGGCACATAGGCCGGTTGAATGCTTTTCACAGGTTGTACATTCATTACTTCTCTTTCACCATGAGCCGAACTGACTCACTTCTTATTGTATTCTTAGCAAGTGTACATTCCAACTGATGGAAGGGGGATGGGGCATATTAGAAAATAGAGATATCTTTGTTAGGAAACCAAAAATAGTGCTTAATTTTCTAAAAGGCTGGAAAAATAAATGTCACAGTCTTGATTTTATTCTGTTGGTGAAGCTGAGCAGTGTAATATTTAAAAAAACACCTTTTTTTCTTCTTAAAATTTTATTGTGTGTGTGTGTGTGTGTGTGTGTGTATGTATGTATGTATATATATATATATATATATATCAGTGACGTGCAGTGACATCAGAGGCTGGTGAGGCAGTGGCTAGGATATGCCTTCATTCTTTAGATATCCTTTGTTGAAGAAATAGCAATGCACATGGGTGAGCCAATTGCATGAGGTATCTATGTGCAGCCACCAATCAGCAGCTACTGAGCATATTTAGATATGATTTTCAACAAAGGATATCAAAAAAATTAAGAAAATTAGATATTAGATGTAAATTGGAAAGTTATTTAAAATTGCATGCTCTTTCTAAATCATGAAAGAAAACATATGGGTTTCATGTCCCTTTTAAATGGTGTCTTGGAAAACTGGTCAACTTAGTAAACATCTGATTTTAGTCTAAAGGATTGTAACAGAAACTCTTGCCAGATAACAAAATGCTCGCTCTGATTATGAGACATAGAAATCCAGGCCCATTAAAATGTGTTTAAAACATACTTTTTACTTTAATGCTACAAATTATGCGTATAGATTCCTTCATTATTCAGTAAATATAAAAATGTCTTGATCCAGTGACGGCTGGTGAAATTGACCCCACCCCTTTAAATAAAGCCACATCCTCAGATGGCACCACCAATTCATTAATTAAATAAATAAAAGGTAGACCGAAACACAGAAAAGCACTCTGGGGGAGAGGGAGAGAGAGACGGAGGGAGAGGGAGAGAGAGACGGGGGAGAGGGAGAGAGAGACTGGGGGAGAGGGAGAGAGAGACTGGGGGAGAGGGAGAGAGAGACTGGGGGAGGAGAGAGAGATGGGGGGAGAGGGGGAGAAATATGGGGGAGAGGGAGAGAAAGACAGGGGGAGAGAGAGACACAGAGGGTTAGAGAGAAAGAGAGAGACACACAATCACACAGAGGGTTAGAGAGACACATAAGGGATGAGAGATTCAGAGAGGGAGGAAGAGAAACAGGGATAGAAAAGAGACCATGGGGGAGAACGACACATAAGGAGAGAGAAAGAGGGGAGAGACAGGGAGAGAGATGGATAGAGAGATAGACAGACGGATAGAGAAAGAGAGATAGAGAGAGACACACACAGAGGGGAGAGAGAGACAGAGGGGAGAGAGAGACAGAGGGGATAGAGAGAGACAGAGGGGATAGAGAGAGAGACAGAGGGGATAGAGAGAGACAGAGGGGAGAGAGAGAGAGACAGAGGGGAGAGACAGAAAGACAGAGGGGAGAAAGAGACAGACAGAGGAGAGAGAGAGTGAGACAGAGGGGGGGGAGAGAGAGACAGAGAGAGAGGGGAGAGAGAGACAGAGGGGAGAGAGAGAAAGAGACAGAGGGGAGAGAGAGAGAGACACAGAGGGGAGTGAGAGAGAGACACAGAGGGGAGTGAGAGAGAAAAACACAGAGGGGAGTGAGAGAGAAAGACACAGAGGGGAGTGAGAGAGACACAGAGGGGAGTGAGAGAGACACAGAGGGGAGTGAGAGAGACACAGAGGGGAGTGAGGGAGACACAGAGGGGAGTGAGGGAGACAGAGAGAGACAGAGGGGAGTGAGGGAGACAGAGGGGAGTGAGACACATAAGTGGGGAGAGATGGAGACAGAGGGAGGAGAGAGGCACATAAGTGGGGAGAGAGGGAACACTGAAATGGGGGAGACACCACTGAATGTTTAAGTTGTTTATTTTAAGTGACTATCAAATGCTAATAGTCTACAATCTATTTTAAATATCTGAAAACAGAACAGCACATATGAATGGGAGCATTAATAAATTATTATTTGTTGTCTACATCAGGGTTGTCCAACATGCACCTAAGGAATACTTGGTTTTAATGACATACTATAGCTACAGGAGCCATGGAGAATATTTGCTATGACTCATTCTAAACTGCTTGGTTTCATTTTACATTACCATGCTGTTGGTCTAGCTTACTTTTGTCAAATAACAACTCATCCATACAAACAGCATAATATTAAGATAATGTGAGAAAACACAGTTGCAGAGCTACAGAGAGTTCATAAGTCAGTAAGAGAGTGATTAGTGTGGAGTACAGAGGCAAGCTGCTAAGGTAAAGTTTGAGTAAACAAAATACAAAAACGATCCTTAAACTGCTGTAAAAGAGTAAAAAAACAAAAAACACTAAACCACATTCATTAAATTATCATTTTCACTAACAGAATCCCTTTCAGCAAAATCTAAGGTTGCAGAACTTACTTTAATAAAATATGGCTAAAACACTGCCTTCTGCATCTCTTCCTGCTCTGTAAGGAAGTTACAGTGGAACATTCCACTGCACTTGGAGGGGAAGTACAGAACTCTCTTTTTCACTTTAAAAGCTGGCAGCTGCACAGGGCAGCAACAAAATAAATGAAAGTAGTTTTTTTCCGTTTTTGTTTTATATGATTTAACATTCAGCCCCAACCCTAAATTCCCATGACTGATCCCTCGTACTGGATTGGGTCAGCCCAAAGAGGCCTGCCTCAAATAAGCACTTATGGGCCATGAAATGATCTTAACCACTTTCATCCAGTAGATGGCGCAGCATGTTGTGTAATAGAGGGCAGACCTGCTTGTGCCTCTCCATTGCACAACATGTAAATGTGAAAAAAAAATGCTGGAAAAAAAATTGCAATATTTTTTTTTTTTAAAGTGAATAAAAAAAATATATTTTTGCCCATATGAGAGGTGAAGCCCTGCCTCACCTTCCTCTAGTGACTGCACATCACTGATATATATATATATATATATATATATATATATATATATATATATATATATATATATATATAATGTGTGTATATGTATATGTGTGTGTGTATGTGTGTATATATATATATATGTGTGTATATATATGTATATATATTGTGTGTGTGTACATATATATATATATATATATATGTGTGTGTCCGTTATATATTTATGTGTATGTGTGTATATTTATATCTATCTATCTATCTATCTATCTATCTATCTATCTATATATATATATGTGTGTGTATATATATATATATATATATATATATATATGTATATGGTATTTATTTTTCTTACAAGAAAAAAAAAAGAATGTTTCCTGTAGTTTGTATTAAACACCCTATTTCTCTCACACTGTCCTTGTATTATATCACAACAGGTAGGTTGCATCTGAACGCTGATGTATGTTTATATGCTTGGGAGAAATTGTTATCTTACTCTTATCATTTACTCTTTTTATTCCTGTCTGGACACAAATTAAAGGGATACTAAACCCAAATGTATTCTTTCATGATTCTGATAGAGCATGCAATTTTAAACAACTTTCTAATTTACTCCTATTATCAATTTTTATTTGTTCTCTTGGTATCTTTATTTGAAAAAGCATAAAGGTAAGCTTAGCAGCTGGACCATTTTTAAATAAAGATACCAAGAGAACAAAGAAAAATTGATAATAGGAAAATATTAGAAAGTTGCTTAAAATTGCATGCTTTGTCCGATTATTATGAAAGAAAAAATTTGGGTTTAGTATCCCTTTAAATTAGATTTAAGGAACATGATAGCCAAATGCCTAATCACTTGAAAGTATTGCAGTATATCTGTAAAAAAAAAAAAAAAGAAGAGCTTACTAGGATATTTCTCTATGTAAAATGAGAGGATATTTTACCACACAATGTCCTCAGTAGCCACATCCCATTGTAAAGGAACTCATCTAATCCAATTTCCTGGCGCTAGCAGAGGAGCGTGCATCTAGCATGTGCAGTCAAAGGCACATCATGTCCCTCCATAGTTTATGGAAGTTTACTATGAAATCCTGGTGAAATTCCACAATAGCACAGTAAAGCAAAGAACTCAGCTGTTGATGCTAACTGGCTGTTTTGTGTCTTTTTTTTTTTCACCATGCAGATAACAGTAAAACGCTGAAGGGTAACTGCTCCCAGATCACTTGCTGAACCTGAAGACATTTTGAGGTAAAATTCCTGTGATATTTACTAATCAGCTTTTTACATATATCCTGCTTCACTCACATATGTTTATGTGTCCATTTAAGGACTTATCTATTTAAAGTGCTTTTTTAAATATTGTACAAATGAAGAAAGAGGGATTTAACTTTTCCAGTGCATCAGTTTAGACATTGCAAGGGTCCAGCCATCTCTTGCAGTGACCTTGCAAGTGGTGCCAACAGACAGCCAGCTGCTCTGTACATGTGAGAATTGTTTCACCCATGTTTTCCATGTTGGTTTGATGGACTGTGGCTTATTCTCAGGGGGTAATTCCTACCAAGGGGCTCCTGTTTTGAGAGGCCCATGCTGTCAGGGATGAGGTTATGAGCAGGTGCTATGTACATCCTGTATTTAGTCTATGAAGAAGAGTTTATCGTATCAGGAGGTGTAATATATAGTGTCATTCTTTGTATAGGACATACTGAATGTTGGGATGGAGGGGCATACAGGGCACAGGGCATACAGGGGGAGGAGAATAGGGAGGGCTTGGCTGGGGGCCTCACACTTTTGTCTTGCCCATGGGCCCACAAATGCTAAGGGGGGTGGCCCTGCTGGTTACCCTCACCTATACTGCATTATCCTGCAGGAGCAGACAAGACAGTATTAGTGGTTTCTACATTGCTGGTTATCTTTGCTGTGTTTCCTGCTGACTGCTGTGGCCTGTGATTATCCATATGATAGATTTGTGTAAAAGAATACACCTTGGGAATCCAGCTGTTTGTTCCTTTTATTTCTGGTAACTATGACAATAACGGGTCTTTCTATATGCCTTCATTTTTCCCTATTGTTTATTTTCTAGTATGTGGCAGGTTATATCCACACATTTAATTTGTGTTTACAGAAGCATTTTTCAACCGCATTTGTGCAAAAAAAGAAGTTTGTCTTTTTGATAGCATTACTCAGTTGCAAACCTGCTGTTATTTACTATAGCTCACAGAGCCTGGAAAGAGAAAAGTAGGGATGGGTCAGTATGACAACATAATTTTGATACTATTGTTGGTGTCTCCCAGCATTCTTTGTCTTTGTATGTGTGACAGCAGTGTCTTGGAGATAACTGCTGCAAGCTTAAAGGGACAGTCTACACCAAAAAAATTCTTATTTAAAAAGATAGATAACCCCTTTATTACCCATTCCCCGTTTTTGCATAACCAACACAGTTATATTAATATGCTTTTTACCTCTGTGATTACCTTGTATCTAAGCCTCTGCAGACAGCCTCCTTATCTAAGTGCTTTTGACAGACATGCAGTGTAGTCAATCAGTGAAGACTCCTAAATAACTTCACGGGAGTGAGCACAATGTTATCTATATGACACACATGAACTAACACTGTCTAACTGTGAAAAACTTTCAAAATGCTCTGAGCTAAGAGGCGGTTTTCAATGGTTTAGAAATCAGTTTGAGCCTAGCTAGGTTTAGCTTTTCAAAAATACCACCAAGGGAACAAAGCAAATTTGATGATAAAAGTAAATTGGAAAGTTGTTTAAAATTGCATGCCCTATCTGAATCATGAAAGTTTAGTTTTGACTTTACTGTCCCTTTAAAGTGATGGTAAATCCAAGTGTTGAACAAATACTAGGATTTACCATCACTAAAAATAAACTCTCGTTTCTTTCATCAATTACTAAAATACGGGTGTTAAATTCACCCTTTCTGTGCTGAAGTATATTGCTAAAATCAGTGCCTCCGGCAGCCCACTGTGCCGCGCTCCTTTACCAATGAGGTGACGTTACCACCTCTAGCTGTGCTAGGATGTCAAATGACATGCACGGCTATAGGTTTTGAGGTGGAAACGTTACCTCATTGAAGAAGAGGACTGTGCCGTGGGCGGCCCAGAGGTGCTGATCTTAGCGATATTCTTCAGCACAGAAAGGGTGAGTTTAGCACCAGTTATTTAGTAATTAATGAAAGAAACTAGAGTTTATTTTTAGTAATGGTTTATATGTTTCCTGTACATGCCTCAGCTAAAGAGACAGTAAAGTCAAAATTAAAATATGATTCAGATATGTGTGCAGTTTTAAGGGACATTCCAATTTCTTCCATTATCAAATTGTGCACATTTTCAGAGGCACCAGTTCCTACTGAGCATGTGCAAGAGTTCACAGTGTATATGTTTCTGAGTCTGTGATTGGATGATGGCTGTCACATAATACAGGAAGTTTGCAAATTGAAATAAATTAACATAATTTTGAAATTTTGTCAGAAAAAAAATCTACTGCTGATTTAACATTCAGAATAAGTGCTATTGCATTGTCTTTTTATTATGCATATGTTGATTATGCATTCTATTGTATTTTATGTTCCTTTAAAGAGACCATATAATCTAAAATGGCAATATTGCATATAGAAGAGCACTATTTATGGATATTTATATAGATTTCTTAATTAAAAATGTAAAGGTTAAGCATTTTATTTTGATTTTGAAGCTAGCAGGAAGTACAACTGGACCTTAAGGACTGACTGCTCACTAGGTGAAATGCAAAACTCCCAGTGGTTTACTGGTGGACAGTGACATGCCTCACAAGTATAAAAACATTCTTTTTTTCCCCAAAGGGCAAATGTTTTACAAAAAAAGAGCAATAGATATATACAAGATGATATTTGTGTAATTGTTAAAGGGACATGAAACCCAAACAATTTATTTTGTGATTCAGATATTCTGTGTTGAAGAGATACCTAGGTAGACATCTGGATCACTACATGACGAGAAATAGTGCTGCAATCTAGTGCTCTTGCAAATGGGAAAACATTCTTGTAAAACTGCTGCCATATAGTGCGCCAGAATTGGGCAGGCTCCCTGCTTTTCAACAAAAGATACCAAAAGAACAAAGGAGAACTTGATAAAATAAGTACATTAGAAAGATGTTTAAAATAACATGCTCTATCTGAATCATGAAAGAAAAATGTTGTTTCATAGCCCAAATGTGTTACTCAACATGCTAACAAATCCTTCATTTATTTGTCTAATAGTCTTCCCAGGAAGAATATCTAATAATACAACCTCCGCTTATTAAAGGCTCATAGGTAACATTCACACAGAGCTTCCTTATCCTATATCTTAATTTGAAAAAGAAGGCATCTAAGCTTTTTCTTTGGTTCAGACCTCTGGACAGCACTTTTTAATTGGTGGATGAATTTATGCACCAATCAGCAAGGACAACCCAGGTTGTTCACCAAAAATGGCCCGGCATCTAAACTTACATTCTTGCATTTCAAATAAAGATACCAAGAGAATGAAACAATTTGATAACAGGAGTAAATTAGAAAGTTGCTTAAAACGTCATGCTCTATCTGAATCACGAAAGAAAAAATTTGGGTTCAGTGTCCCTTTAATTAATGCTAGATCTAAGGCTTAAAGGGTGTTTCCTGATTATTCTTTATTTTTGACACAATTTCTGAGGAATGGTCACGCCATGGTTAGAAATTTAGAAATTATATTATTATTTTCATTTTTCCTACAATTATTTATCCTATTAGTGAATCAGCATTACAGCTGGGAAGATGTACTATATTAGTGTTTCTGAAACACTAGGATTGACTATTGAAACAAATAAAGAGGACTTTCATTAATGAAGTATAAGATACTTCATGCAGAAAGCGCCTTTATTTGTTTCAAGTGATCGCTGTTCTTAGCTGTTCAGGCTGTCCACAGCAGAAATTTATTTTTCTAAGAGGTGACGTTTTCCCCTCTTAGCAAATAGCATGCAGCAAATCCGGCTCCCATGGGCGCCAAACCAGATTTACCGCACGGTATTGGCTAGGGATGGGCGAATGTTTCGCAACATTCGAAAAACGGCACATATTTTAACACGTTCGTTCGTTCAAATCGAATTTCGAATGTATACATAACATTCTAACATTCGATTTTCGAATGTTCGATTTCGAATTTTATGATTACATTCGAAAATATTCTTTTCGAAAAATTCGAATTTATATTGTAATAGTATTTCTAATGCTTTCTTTAAATGTAATATTCAAATTATGCAATATTCTATATAGAAACATTCTAAATGATATATTTGTATCTATTATGTATCAATTTACTAGATTCCCTACCACATGAACTATTGAACTTCTGAATAGTATTTGTTAAATAAAATGTTAAATTCGAAATTTTGAATGTGGACATTCGATATAATTATAAACATTCGAATTCGAAAGTGACATTCGAAAACTGTAAATAACATTCGATTTTAGAATTTTTAAGAATATTCGTTCTTATCAACATTCAGATTTATAATTCGAATTTCGGTAATAACATTCGTTCTACATTCGAAATTCGAAAATTGACACATTCGCCCATCCCTAGTATTGGCTCAGAGGTGAAAACGTCACCTATCTAGCAAAACAGGGATCTGCAGTGGGCTTCCTTAGCAGCTCAGAACGGCGATCGATTGAAACAAATAAAGGCGCTTTCTGCATGAAGTAGGTTATACTTCATGAATGAAATTTACCTTTATTTGTTTCAATGTTCAATCCTAGCGTTTAAAAAATGCTAGGATTGACTTTTACTTTAAAGGGGTATGAAACCCAAAAAAATGTCTTTTATGATTCAGATAGAGCATGCATTTTTAAGCAACTTTCTAATTTACTTCTATTGACAATTTTTCTTTATTCTCTTGGTATCTTTTGTTTAAAAACAGGGATATAAGGTCAGAAGCCTTCCCATGTCTGCAGCACTCTATGGCAGCAGGTTTACAATAATGTTATTCATTTACAAGAGCACTAGAGGGCAGCACTATTTCCTGTTTTGTAGTTCTCCAGATGCCTACAAAAAAATTACACATTGGAAATTAGGCAAATTTTGTTATAGAAGTAAATTAGAAATGTTTAAAAAATTGTATGCTCTGTCTGAATTACAAAAGAAAATGTTTTAGTTTCACATCCCTTTAAGGTTGATGCAAATATCTCTAGATGATCTACACATTTTTTTATTGCTTAAAAGATAAATACTTTAAAGAACATATATACAAGAGAATATACTCAGTCACTTTGTTCACTGTCCAATTATAATTAACATAGGTTGCTGGGACCAGTGTAGTTCACCTAAATATGTGACTTGATTCAGTAAAAAGGACACTGAACCAAAATTTTTTTCTTTTGTGATTCAGATAGAGCATGCGATTTTAAGCAACTTTCTAATTTACTCCTATTAGAACATTTTCTTCATTATCTTGGTATCTTTATTTGAAAAGCAAGAATGTAAGTTTAGATGCCGGCCCATTTTTGGTGAACAACCTGCGTTGTTCTTGCTGATTGGTGGGTAAATTCACCCACCAATAAACAAGTGCAGTCCAGAGTTCTGAAACGAAAATTGGCTGGCTCCTTAGCTTAGATGTCTTCTTTTTCAAATAAAGATAGCAAGAGAACGAATAAAAAATGATAATAGGAGTAAATTAGAAAGGCCATTTTCTGTAGTGCAGCGGTCCCACCCGCTGCTCTCCTGCCCGGCCACGCCCCCGTTATGCCCGTTCCCAGCCGACCACGCCACAGTTGCTGCGCGCACACACCCGTGTACATGGGACATTTTCTGTAGTGCAGTGGTCATACCCGCCTGTGCTCATGTCCGCTCCTGTGCCGACCATGCCTGCTCCTGGTCGGCCATGCCCTGTTGCTGTGCGTGCAACTGACAAAGGCGACGGACATGTTTATAGTATATAGCCAATCACACAATATAAATGTGTGTAGCTACCAATCAGCAGCTAGCTCCTAGAAGTGTAGGATACTTACAAAGAATACCAAGAGAACAAAGTAAATTTAAAAATAGAAGTGAATTTAACAGTGTCTTAAAATCACATGCTCTATCTGAAACATGCAAGTTTAGTTTTGACTTTCCTATCCCTTTAAGATTTGTGTCCCTTTAGAAATGTTGCTAGCTATGTTTGTGCATCTTCGTTCTCAGTACTTGCTTTACATGTGGCTTGCAATCATCTTTGCCATGATTAGTAATTAAACCTTTCTTTCATTTAAAGGGACAGTCAAGTCCAAAAAAAACTTTCATGATTTTAATAGGGCATGCAATTTTAAACAACTTCCCTATTTACGTTTATCACCAATTTTGCTTTGTTCTCTTGGTATTCTTAGTTGAAAGCTAAAACTAGGAGGTTCATATGCTAATTTCTTAGACCTTGAAGACTGCCTCTAATCTGAATACATTTTGACCACTAGAGGGCATTAGTTCACATGTTTCATATAGATAACATTGAGCTCATGCACGTAAAGTGACCTAGGACTGAGCACTGATTGGCTAAACTGCATGTCTGTCAAAAGAACTGAAATAAGGGGGCAGTCAGCAGAAGCTTAGATACAAGGTAATTACAGAGGTAAAAAGTATATTAATATAACTGTGTTGGTTCTGCAAAACTGGGGAATGGGTAATAAAGGGATTATCTTTCTTTTTAAACAACAAAAATTCTGGTGTTGACTGTCCCTTTAAAGGGAAAAAACTAATTTGATGATAAAAGTAAATTGGAACGTTGTTTAACATTGCCTGTCCTATCTGAATTATGAATGTTTAATTTTGACTTTACTTCAATCAAACCTTTGTAATCAAAACACTAATTACTATAAAAGGAAACCTATACATACAAAAATAACAGCAACTTGAAGGCACAGTGCACTGAATCATGGTATTTTTTATTAGTATTAGGTATAATATTAAAGTTTAATAAAACTTTTGGGTTTGACCTGTGTACTTTATCCTTCATTGCAAACTTTAGCATAGCATTTCTATGGGAGACAGCTAGCCTCTCGCAGGGACAGAACATTTTCTTTAATAATTGCACCAAGACTATCACTGTGAGACTAAATGTGTTTTTTCACATTTTTACTTGGAAACTTGATCATCATGCCCTTAGAGAGAACAATTTAAAATTAACATTGTATTACTTATCTCTCCTAACCCCCATTTGATGTATAATTTTTTTCTGCCGGCTATGTTTACCCAGCTTTTCTATAGCTAATCTTTCAGTATAGGTAGTGATACCACAATGTAAAATCAATTATTTAAAATGCCAAAATAAAGCTAAAAAATATTTGTAAACAATTTTATACATGCCAGCATATAAAATGGATTATTGGGAACAAAATAAAGGGAAGAAAATTTTAAGGTACACTGTCCCTTTAAGCATTTTAAGTAATAGGGGCAGAAAGCAAGTACATCCCATGCAGATGCCTAATGTGCCTAATTTTAACCTGGCTCTAACCTGGGTGTAAGGTGGCTGATTTGTACTATGTGTTTCTACTTGGTTTCTGTCAGTTAAGATATTACATTTTGATATAAAAATATGATACTTTATACATGCTATGTAAAATAAATAGCCAGTGTACTTTTTTTTTATTTACAATGAAGCAAGCAATCAGTATTTTATATGGAATCATCTTTAAGAGAAATATATTCCACTTCCTTTTGCATCTATGGCACTCAGTGATGTCATAATCCTATTTCAATTTAATCCCTATGAAAGGTATCTGGGAACTTCCTTTGTGTGTCTCAGACTTACTTTCCCATAGAAAATGGAAGAAATTCTTTTGCAAGTCAATTAAATTTTAAAAAATGAAAATCTAAATGTAATTTTTTGTATATATATATATATATATATATATATATATAAAATGCCCAAATGTATTAATCTTTTTATGTTTTTTTTCTTGTCTAAAAATACTTTTTAATGATAAAAATATCACTTTTTTTAAGGAAGATGTGTAAACGTCAAAATAAGTAAGTTCAGACATACTCATCTTAAATAGGATACCATTAATCATTAATAACTAATGTATTTGTTATTGCTTATTTACAATGTGTATTTTTGTTTAAAGGTAATAAGTATAAACTAAAAATACAGATATAAAAAAACAACAACATTTAGAGGGACATTAAAGGGACACTGAACCCAATTTTTTTCTTTTGTGATTCAGCTAGAGCATTACATTTTAAGCAACTTTCTAATTTACTCCTATTATCAAATTTTATTTATTCTCTTTGTATCTTTATTTGAAATGCAAGAATGTAAGTTTAGATGCCGGCCCATTTTTGGTGAACAACCTAGGTTGTCCTTGCTGATTGGTGGATAAATTCATCCACCAATCAAAAACTGCTATCCAGAGTTCTGAAACAAGAAAAAAACTTAGATGCCTTTGTTTTCAAATATAGATATCAAGAGAATGAAGTAACATTGATAATAGGAGTAAATTAGAAAGTTGCTTAAAATTGCATGCTCTGTCTGAATCACAAAACAAAAAACTTGGGTTCAGTGTCCCTTTAAACTCAAAATATATTTCCCCATAAAAGGATTAAAGGTACAGTACTGTAAAACTGGTTTTCCCAACGACTTGTTGTTATACCAGCTGCAGGGTATAAAATGTTTGAGAAATTGCTCCTTTTATGTTTCTGTTTCTAAACAAAATCACTGGATTTGCTCTTAGAAATCACAACCCATCAAAAATAGGCTAAGCTTACAGAGAGATCGAACATCCTCATCTTAACACTCAAATGCTTTCTCTCTCTCTTTTTCTTTCTCTCTCTCTCTCTCTCTCTCTCTCTCTCTCTCTTTCTTTCTCTCTCTCTCTTTCTTTCTCTCTCTCTCTTTCTTTCTCTCTCTCTTTCTTTCTTTCTCTCTCTCTTTCTTTCTCTCTCTCTCTCTCTTTCTTTCTCTCTCTCTCTCTCTTTCTTTCTCTCTCTCTCTTTCTTTCTCTTTCTCTCTCTTTCTCTTTCTCTCTCTTTCTTTTTCTTTCTTTCTCTTTCTCTCTCTTTAATTCTCTCTCTCTCTCTCTCTCTCTCTCTCTCTCTCTCTCTCTCTCTCTCTCTCTCTCTCTCTCTCTCTCTCTCTCTCTCTCTCTCTCTCTCTCTCTCTCTCTCTTTTGTGATTCAGATAGTGCATGCAATTTTAAACAACTTTCTAATTTACTCCTATTATCAATTTTTCTTCGTTCTCTTGCTATCTTTATTTGAAAAAGAAGGCATCTAAGCTAAGGAGCCAGACAATATTTGGTTGAGACCCTGGACAGCACTTGTTTATTAGTGGGTGAATTTATCCACCAATCAGCAAGAACAACCCAGGTTGTTTACCAAAAATGGGCCGGCATCTAAACTTACATTCTTGCTTTTCAAATAAAGATTCAAAGACAATGAAGAAGATTTGATAATAGGAGTAAATTAGAAAGTTGCTTAAAATTGCAAGCTCTATCTGAATCACAAAAGAAAAATAATTGGGTTCAGTGTCCCTTTAATACTTAGAAAGAACAATAGAAAATAAATATATTAAAACGTTCTCACATCCCACTGGGAGTGTAGTTTCTTCTGCTAGCTATGTTTACACAGCTCGTCAATAGCCTATACTTAAAGGGAAAGTCTACTCCAGAATTTGTATTGTTTAAAAAGACAGATAATCCCTTTATTACCCATTCCCCAGTTTTGCATAACTAACACAGTTATATACATATACTTTTTACCTCTGTGATTACCTTGTATCTAAACCTCTTCCGACAGCTCCGTTAGCTCACATATTTTGACAGACTTGCATTTTAACCAATCAGTATTGACTCATAAAGAACTCCACAGGAGTGAGCACAATGTTATCTGTATGGCACACATGAACTAATGCCCTCTAGCTGTGGATAAACTACATACTTGAAAATGAGAGAAATCTCAATGTATCCTTCCTGGTAAAATATTTTATAAATAAATAAATACATCAAGATAAAAAAACGGCCTTTAAGGGCTTAGAAATTAGCATATGAGCCTACCTATGTTTAGCTTTTAACTAAGAATACCAATAGAACAAAGCAAATTTGATTATAAAAGTTAATTGGAAAGTTGTTTAAAATTGCATGTTCTATCTGAATCATGCAAGTTTAAAGGGACATGAAACCCACATTTTTTCTTTCATGATTTAGAAAGAGAATGCAATTTTAAACATCTTTCTAATTTACTTCTATTATCTAATTTATTTTATTCTCTTGATATTTCTTGCTGAAAAGCATATCTAGATATGCTCAGTAGCTGCTGATTGGTTGCTGCACATAGAAGCCTCATGTGATTGGCTCACCCATGTGCATTGCTTTTTCTTCAACTATGGATATCTAAAAATTTAAGCAAAATAAATAATAGAAGTAAATTGTAATGTTTTTTAAATTTGTATTCTCTATCTGAATCATGAAAGAAAGATTTTGGGTTTAGTGGCCCTTTAATTTTGACCAGACTATCCCTTTAATTAAGTATAGAAACATTCAGTATAGGTAGAAATACCAAAGGCAAAATCATTTATTTCAAATGCTGATATAATACAATCCAGCAGGCGAAATAGATCACTGGGAACAAATTAAAGGGGATAAAAAAAATTAGGTTAAACTGCCCCTTTTTAATTATGTATAGTAAAATTACATTTGAATTAAGTTTCTTTTAATTTCTTTGAATTTGATTTTATACATTCTAATCAACAAATTAAATTGTAGTGAGAACAAAACATTATTCATTTTAAATGTTGCCTGTTTCTATTGTAATTTATCTTTGAAAACTGCATTTTTCTACTCCCTCAGAGATGCTGGGGATTTTTCAGTGGAATTCACAAACAAACCGTCCCTCCTACATTGTGAGCAGTGATTGCTTGAAATATGCAGGAGTTCATTTATATCTGTCTCTAATTAGCCCCAGCAAGGCAGATAAGAAAACATGAGACACAATTTTTTTTTCATGATTCAGATAGAGCATATAATTTAAAACAACTTTCTAATTTACTTCTATTAGTACATGTTCTTTGTTCTTTTGGTATCTTGTGTTGAAAAGCAAGTTCAGAAGCATGCATGTGTCTGGAACATTATATCAATTTACAAAAGTACTAGATAGCAGCACTATTCCCTGCCATTTAGTGCTCCTGTAGTATCGGTACCTATAGGTATCTCTTCAACAAGGAATACCATGAGAACTATGTAAAGTAAACTAATTATTTTTTTTTTTTTTCAATTATATGCTGTTTGAATTAGAAACAATTTTTTTTGTTTCATATCCCTGTAAGAGGAACGGTTTCTGGACTGAAAAACAAAGCAAAGTGGTGATTAATTTCTGATTGATGTATAACATTTACTTTGAAGCCCCTTTAGATACGTTGCTATTTGCAACATCTGTAAATTTTAAAGGGACAGTCTACTACACCTTAGACATCTTAAAGTCTTACCTTAGATTAAAATGCAAATTTCTTCCTGCACCCCATTTCTATATCATGCAGCAACAATAAAAAAGTTAGTTTAGTTTAAGCTGCAAATAGCCTCCTTAACCCCTTTCTATATCATGCAGCAGGAACGGTAAAAAAGATATTCTAAAATTAATTTTGTTTCTGGACACTTTAAAATGAATTTCAAGCTCCGCCCACTGATGACATCATGATCTGGTCTGCATCTAGGCACTCGGCTGAATAGCATTGACAGTCTGTTGAATCCAACTAGTGAGCCTTTTGTAATTGGGTGCCATATGCAGCCCAGATCGTGATGTCATCAGTGGGTGGAGTTTTGCAGTCATTTCAAAGTGGCTTGAAACAATATTCATTATAAAATAACTTTTTAGCGTTCCTGTTGCATGATATAGAAAGGGTGCAGGAGGCTATTTACAGCTTAATCTAAGGTAAAAGTTTAAGATGACTAAGGTGTAGACTATCCCTTTAATCAGAACATTTACACAGATTTTTTTTTATGTTTATAATTTTCATGGAAGACTGAAGTAGCATTGTCATGTTAAAGGGACATAACACTCTTTGAGATTGTAATATGCAGTGTGTAATTATGTGTAGTAAAAAAACTTTGCAGTATACTTTCATTATTTATTTTGCACCCCTGTCCTGTAATTTAATTGAAATGTTTTTTATTGAATTTCTTAAACACAAAATACAAATCACAAGTACCGGGTGAAGATGACTCATTATATACACATATGTCACTCCGACCACCTTGTGTTCTCCTTTCACATACATCAAGTATTACTTTCACCCCATAACCGGTCTAGTTTGATTAGAGCCACCTTCCCCTTAACATTAGCATATAATTAACAGTACATTATAAATTACAAACTTAACTCCCCCTCCCTCCCACCCCTCCCTCCCACCAGGTGATTCCATACTCTCCAGACATCTCTCAAATAGTATTTCTGTTGAAGAAAAAGAAAATTGCTATCAACATATTGCAACCTCAATCAGGTAAGTCAAGTATCTCCAGACCTGGTCTGTCCCCTAACCAAGAGTTTCCTCTGCATCTGTCTTATCTCCCTTACTGTCGTGGTTTCTCTCACTCATCTCTGTCCTGGGTGGTGTGTGGTCGAGTACAACCCTTCAGAATCCAATAGAACCATATTTTTTGAAACTGCTCAGTGTTCCCTTGCGCCCATGCTGCTAATTCTGACATTGTATATATATCTTTTATTTTATCTAATACTTCTGTCCATCTTGGTGCGCCCACCTTCCAATGTCTAGCTATACAAATGCGTAAGCAAGTACAAAGAATCCTAATAAAAGTGTTGATCGCTGAATTCAGCGAGCCCACCTTCTCATGCAAAAGTGCCTGAGTTATCGTTAGTTCAATGTTTTCATCTAATGTGTCACTGAGCAGCCTCGAGAGCCTATCCCATAATGGTCAAACCCTTGGGCAGTCCCACCACATATGTCTGTACGTCCCTCTCCTCCCACAGCCTCTATAGCAGAAAGTGCTATTCATGGATTGAATGTGAGCTGTCCTTTCTGGCGTAAGATACCATCTAAAGGCCACCTTCAAACAGTTTTCCTTCATATCTGCACTAAGCATACACTTCCCAGATTCTGATAGAAGCTTTTCCCAAGTTTCCTGTTCTTTCACCTCCCCTACCTCTCTTTCCCATCTCTCCATTAAAGGAGACTTAAGGATGGCCTTCTTCCCTTGTAATACCAAGTATATCTGAGAAATCACGTGTTTCCCTCTGGATTGTGTGCTGCATATCTTTTCCATAGGAGTCAAGGGTTGATTTAGTCTGTCAGTCATGTATTTTGAGATAGCTGATGAAATCTGTAAGTAGAGAAACCAGTTCAATGTGTATGGTTGGATCTTATCTCTAATCTGATTAAAGGTAGAAATTATTTTCCCATCTAGAAAATCTGCGACCCTATAAAGACCCTTATTTTCCCATTTTCCCACTGATTTTCTAAGTTCGACTGGCAGTAAAAGTTTTAAGGGTAATAATAAAGAGTGAGGGTTAAATAAATCCATCTGTTTGGTTATCTTATGCCAGGTATGTAAAGATTCATATGTCACTGGTGACCTATATGCAAGTTTTTTGGCATTCCATAAGGGATCCCATAAGATGTCTGCCGGATTGTCGCTACCTTCAATATCTGCTTCAATTTTTGGCCAGAGAACCCCCTGAAAGTTTTTCCCTATGATGACGGATTGTGCCAGTCTGGAGGCGTGATAATAATCCACCAGGTTCGGGAATCCCACTCCACCCATCTGTCTATGCTGTTTTAGCAGTTGTGCCGCTATTCTCGCTTTTCCATCCCCCCTTAGGAATCGAAATAGTTCAGTTTGTAGGGCATTTAGATCTGCCAGGGGGATCCCAATCGGCAGAGCTCTGAAAAGGTACAAAATCCTGGGTAGGACATTCATTTTAATAGCCGAAAGTCTCCCATACCACGAAAATCTCCCCTTTTTCCAGTTGTTTAGGTCTCTCCTAATGGCTTTATAAATAGGTATATAATTTAGTCTATACAATTCAGAGAATGTGCTATTAATCTTGACTCCCAAATAGGTAATGTGGGTTTTTGCCCATGTGAGGTTGAAGTTTAGTTCAATCGACTTTTGGGTATGTGATGGAAGACAAATTGGTAACGCTTCGCATTTATCTAGATTAACCTTGTAGCCCGAAATTTCTGAAAACTTTCCCAAGATGTCATATAGATTAGGTAAAGAGATCAGAGGCTTGGTCAATGTCAACAAGACGTCATCTGCAAATAATGTCAATTTATATTCGTCATTGGTCACCCTCACCCCTGATATATCCACCGATTGCCTAATAAGCGCTGCAAGTGGTTCTATACTAATGGCAAACAGGAGTGGCGAGAGTGGGCACCCTTGACGGGTCCCGTTTAAAATATCAATGGGTCTTGAAGTGTACCCTGCTGCTCCCACCACCGCCGTCGGTCCTGAGTATATGGTTGCAAGTGCCTTTATAAATGCTCCTCTAAAACCCATGTTTTCCAAGACTTTAAACATAAAGGTCCAGTCTACCCTATCAAACGCCTTTTCCGCGTCGAGTGATAAAAGTAGCGATGGTGTCTTAGTCTGCTTTAAGTAATCTACTAGGGTCAAAATTCTCCTCACATTGTCCGGGGCTTCCCTATCTTTAATGAATCCCATTTGGTCTTTGTGGATTAATGCTGGTAGAATTAATTTAAGTCTGTTAGCTATAATTTTTGTGAAAATTTTGAGATCTGTGTTAATCAGGGAAATGGGCCTATAATTTTGGCAGTATTTTGGGTTTTTCCCTACTTTAGGTATCACCACTATCTTAGCTCTTAACATGTCCTGAGGTAGCTCCCTCCCCGCTAGTATACCATTACAGAAAGTCAACATATGGGGTAGCAGCTCTCTCTTAAATAATTTATAGTATTCCCCTGTTAGTCCGTCTGGTCCTGGCGCTTTTCCCGTTTTGAGGTCCCTAATTACTGTCAATATTTCCATAGCGTAATTTCTGCATTTAGAGTGGCCAGATCCGAGTCCTGAATCTGTGGTAGTCTAGCCTGCCCCAGAAGATTGTTCGTCTGCCGACCCAGATCCCCCCCAGCCACCTTCCTCCAATCGTAAAGATTCTCATAGTATTGAGCAAAGGTTTCGGCTATCTCCTGGGGGTTTGAAGTGGGAGTCCCCCCCTGTCTGTGTATAGAAGGTATTGCAAAAAGCTTGGTTCTCTCCCTCAATTTGTATGCCAGATATTTATCTGGCTTGTTTGCGTACACATAATAGTGTGCCCTCAGCCGCAGTGCAGCACGGATAGAATTTTCGTTTAAAATTGTGGCCAATTCTTTACATTTAGTCTGGAGAGATCTATATACCCCCGAGGAAAGAGTTCATCTATGGTCCCGCTCCAGTGTCTTAACCTCTCTCTGAAGTGTGTTCACTAAATGTATTGAGTGTCTCACTACCATCGATTTCTCTTTAATAAGCAAACCCCTCAACACCGGTTTGTGAGCGGCCCAGGTCATTAATGGGTTACTTGTGGTCCCCGCATTTACTTGCCAATATTCTCCTAGTGCTATCTTTATCCTCTCCAATATTGCTGGGTTTTTAAGGAGCGTTGGGTTATACGTCCATGATCTTGATCTTAAAAATTTTTAAATCCCTGCTAGCTCTAGAATTACTAATGAGTGATCAGACCACACGCATGACTGTGTGCTTGATGTAATTAGGTTAGGGGTCAGTATTTGACTCACGAAAATATAATCTAAGGTGGAGTAAGAATTGTGTGCTGGTGAGTAGTATCTATATTCATGTTTGGAATTGCCCACCGCCTCCCATGAGTCTATAAGATTATGTGCTCCCATCGACTCCCTAATTGACTTAACTATTGCATTGTGACGATGTTGTTTACTCGACAGCCCCTTAGTGTCCCCCCCCGAAAAAGAGGTCATAGAGACATTGAAATCCCCTCCCAAGATTATTCTATCCTGTGACCACTGGGTGAGATGTTGCGAAATTGTTTCAAAGAAGGCATTCTGTGTCTCATTGGGTATAAAGTTTAAAGAGTTATGTAGTAGGATCGTCACCCCCCTTTTTTTTAAATCTGTCGTTGAGTGGAAATGCTGTGAAAACTTTTGAGTCCAGTATTTTGGGATCGTCTGGGATAAGAAGTGCATTTCCTGAAGAAATATAATGTTTGCATTAGACTTTAGGTATTGTGTCATGGCTGTACGTCTTTTAGTGTCTGTATTTAGTCCTCTGACATTATGAGAGATTAGTTTTATATTATGTGTCATCAGTAATCTCTTTCACCTCCCCCCCCATCCTCCCTTTGTAGCTTGTCTCATAACATCTGTCCGAGTCCCAGAGGACCCCCTTTCCACCATTATTCCCTAATACCTGAATTCCCTTCATGCTACAGTATTTTCTCAATTTACCTCCTCCAAACCTTTTAGGAATCACCTGGTTTAACAAAATAAAAATTAAATAACATGAAAATTTAAACATAACAACATAAACTTTGTCATTACCATCCGGGAACCAACACATAATATACCTAAGTGCATATTACAACATCACTTCAGCATTATGGCTTAGCAAATATCTTGAGAATAGGCAAGAATTAAAAGAGAGCGAAAACAAAACATGGTAATTGCATTGACATTTCTGGTTAGAAAAGGTATTTTAAATAGTGACAAAAAACAAATCTTGTAGTGACCTGTCCTTACATGAAACCTGTCAGGGGGAGAAATTGCACACAGCATGAAGAACTGTCCATATCACCAAACATAATTGTCCTGGTTGCATAGGTGATCTTCTAGATGAGGCACATAATGACAAACAGCCCTCCTCCCCCTTCCATGTCCCAAGAACCAGGAACAAGTAAGACCTAGAAATCATAACATTTGCACATTGTCATCATACTTATCTGACCCTTGGTATATGTCCTTACAGGTCCTGATAAGTCCGGGCAAGTTCCTCTGCATCAGCTGAGCTATGATCCCAGAGAAGAAGACACCAGGACAAAAAGGACAAAAATAAAGAATAGTCTCCTCAGACAATTGAACCTTCTGTGAGTTCTAGTGTGTTTAGGTCTTTCGCTTCTTCTCCGGAATCCTGGACCATTGTTTCTGGCGAGGCTTTCCCCCCTGAGTGGATTGATCAGAGGTTGTTTCCTGCTGTAGGCCAGCTGGGTGATCCATCCTCAATCTACGACATGTTTCTAGGATTTCCTGAGGATCCTTGATAGAGAATGTCCTGTTTTCCCAGGTTATGTGGAGGGCAAAAGGGAAGCCCCATCGGTATGGCACTTGATTTTTCCTCAGCAGGGAAGTAAGCGGTCTAAGGGAACTTCTTCTTTGTAGAGTCCTCAGGCATAAATCCTGGAAAAACTGGATGATGTTCCCCTGATATTTAAAGGTGGGATTCTTTCTGGCTGCTGCAAGTATCTCCTCCTGTTCTTGAAAGCGTAACATCTTGATAATAACATCTCTGGGGGGCTCATCCCCCTTAGGTTTAGGCCGAAGTGCCCTATGCGCCCTTTCCATTTGGAAACTCTCATCTCCTCCTGAACCAGTAATGCTCCGAAAGAGATTTAACAAGTATGCATTCAGCTCTTTAGGGCCTATCATTTCCGATACTCCCTTTAGTCTGAGATTAGATCTTCGGCTACGATTCTCTAGATCCTCTAGTTTATCGTATATATCTTCTATTTCAGATTGTTGAGATGTGACTTTATCTGTTACTGCATAGGTCTTCTGCCATTGTATCACCGCTTTCCTCTAAGGAGTTTACTCTTGACCCCAGATCAACTATCTCTTGTTTTAATTCTGTTACACTGTTAGTTACAGAGTTTTGCAAGGATTCCATTTTTTCTAACAGTTTCTCAAAATTACTGTTAATATCCTGCTTGGAAACTAGGTGATCCAGATCAGCTTTAGTTAAGGGCCTGGAGTCTTCCCCTCCATCCCTGCTTCCCTTCACCACCTCCCTCTCTTCATCCGACTCTTGCATTTGAGTGTCAGATAACTTATCCCCTTTCACAGGTTTGAAAAAAAGAGTAGCTGCAGACTGTTTATATTGTAGAGGCGCTTTAGAGCCCTTCCTAGCAGCCATCTTAGTAAGCTCTTGTCACCCCGTAGAGTATAGAGTGCAGTGTAATAGTGATCAGGAGAACAGTATGTCTATATATAGATAGGGCGTCTGGATTTTTGTTCCCAACCAGCGAGTAGGTATTGTTTCCACCTGCCTCTTCCCAAATAAAGTATATATCACTGAAATGTCTTCTTAGCTATGTCCAGTACTTTTTATCATCTAGGGAGCATGAGAAGGCCTCAAAAGACCAATTGTGTATTGCAGGCAGTATGGAGTATGAGCTCCCATAAAGTCTCTATTATATATCTATAGCCATAGTCTCTTTACAGATTCTTCTTAATCATTTTATGGCATTATCAACCCCTTCATTTCATAATAAACTTTCAAATCCTAGAGGGGGCAAAAAAGAATCAGAAGGGCCCAGCCTGTTGTATAGGTAAAACAAAAGTCTCTCCCTCTGTGTCGACAGGCTCTGCACAGCTTGGGAACCCCCTCACATATTATGGGCCTTTATGAGCTGTGTCATTCCATGTAGCCAGGCCGTTTAAATTTTATACTCAGACACCTCTCTTCAATCTTCACCCCTTAGGTTCTCCACATCTTGTGCAACCGCAACCCCCAGCTTATTTATCAATCAAAAACCGGGCCTCCATGTGTACCTGTTGCTGCCGCTGCCTGTCCTTCCTTCTCCTCCGCTTTCTCCTTGCCACCTCCGCCTCTCACAAAGAAGCGACAACTTTTATTATCCCCTCCGGCTTCTTTGCAGCTCACCCCATTCAAGCTGGACGCGCTCTCTACGAGCTGTAGTATAGTCAGTGCCACGTGGGTTATAACAATGGCGTCTGAGACGTTTCTGTGCTGACCTCTGTTATGAGGTTTTTGACATCCTAGAAGCTGCGGCTCTCCCGAAATCGCTGCTGACGGTGTCCTTTACTCTTGCCTTGTCTTTTGCCAGTTCTCCTGCCACCTACATCATTTATTTTTCATGTAATTAAAGGGATAGTTTAGTCAAAATGAAACTTTCATGACTCAGATAGGTCATGCAATTTTAAGCAACGTTCTAATTTACTTCTATTATAATTATTTCTTCGTTCTCTTGAATGTAAGCTTAGAAGCCGGCCCATTTTTGGTTCAGAACCTGGGTAGCGCTTGCTGATTGTTGGCTACATTTAGACACCAATCAGAAAGTGCTACCCAGGTGCTAAACCAAAAATGGGTCGGCTCCTATGCTTACATTCTAGATTTTTCAAATAAAGATACCAAGAAAACAAAGAAAAAAAATATAATTGGAGTAAATTAGAAAGTTGCTTAAAATGTAATGTTCTATCTGAATCATGAAAGTTTTATTTGAACTAGTCTATTCCTTTAAACTCTGAAAATTGAGAAATTTCTAATTCTCAGAACTTAAAAAATAAGCAGGCTGGCACTTCTACACACCTGTCCCTAATTTGACAGATAACAAGTGCAAACCACTGCACTTTTTTTTTTTTAATTATAATTTTTATTGATATTTTAACATAAATATACAGACTTGTATTTCATCATAAAAGGAAGAAGGAAAAAGAAGAAAAAAAAAAAAACAATTCTTGTCTGCTGAACAAACAGATTTGTGCTATTATTCTCTCCCATTTATAATTTCTTTATCTATAATTGAACAAACCCACCAAAAAAAATAAATAAAAAAAAATAAACACAAATGTATTGAAAGAAATTCGCATATGCTCTTATATATCTGACTATCACTTCTCCTATCTAATTCATAGCCACTCTCCCCTGAGCCTACTCTCCATTATATACATAGTATTTTCAAATCTGGAAATAAGGTCCCTTTGTATATTTCTATCCTGTGTCTTTATCCAGAATTTTCATTTTTCAAAGAACCTACCCACGTTTATCTCTAGATTATACCAAATGTCATTCTGCTCGATCAGAAATTGTTTCTGCACAGTAGTTTTTAATTCTTTAAGTGTAGGTGCCCTTTCGCTCTTCCACCCTTTGAGAATCAAATTCCTACTTAAAATAATTAACATTGAGAGGAAGATTTTACACTGTGTAGCTTCCGTCTTTTTAAAGCTTAAAAATATAACATGGTCTGCTTGTAATACCAGATGTATCTTACAAATTTTGTTAGCCCAAAAAATCACCATTTTCCAGAACCTTTGTAGTTTAGGGCATGCCCAGAGGCAATGTATTAAGTTAGCCTTACTCCTTTTACATTTCTCACACTTATATCTCTCACGATCCTTCCCCCATTTAGACATTGTTTCAGGTGTAATGTATGTCATCCAAATTATTTTAATGTGTTGTTCACGTAGAGTCATAGCTAGTGTAGTCTTCTCTACTGTTCTTATGCTTTTTAACATAATCTCTGTTGTCATATTTGGAAAATACATGTCTTTCCATCTTAGTGTAATTTTCTCTATCTGATCTTTATGTTCAGTTTGTTTGATAATATTATACAACCCTGATATAGAGAAATTGTTATTTTTAAATGCGTTGAATACTGGTTTTAAGATTTGATATTCCCATGTTTTCCCATGTGCTCTCATAAGTTTCAAGCAATAATCTCTAATTTGTATGTATGCAAAATAGTGTTCTTTCTTACACTGAAATTGTTCCTGAGCTTTCTTAAATTCTATAACCTTAGGAATAGCCCCTTCCCTGTCTATTAGCTGTGCAACATTAATTAGACTGTGTTCTTCCCATTCTGAGCCAGCATTTGTTAGAAATCCTACTTGGAATTCTTGATTTCCCTTAATAGCCAAATATTGTGAAACTGCAAATTTTATATTTAGTTTATTACATATTTTATGCCATGCTATTATTGGATCTTTTAACAAATTTATTCTTTTAATGTATATGGGCAATTTATTACTTTCCATATGTACTAAGTTTTTCAGATATAATGGTTTAGCCAATTGACTTTCTATCTTTAGTATGGTGAAATGTCCTATATCTAACAACCAATCTATGGCTATTTTCCCTACCGCCACTAGGTTATAATTTCCAATATCTGGTAAGGCCATTCCTCCCAGTTTTTTTGGGAGTGTTAATTTTCCTTGATTTAATCTAACTTTCTTTCCCCCCCACAAATATGTTTTAATAGCAGTGTTTATTTTCTTCCTTTCTGTTTTTTTCAATAATAAAGGGATATTTTGGAAAATATATAGCAAGCGAGGTAATGCAACCATTTTTAAAAGGTTTATTTTACCATATAAAGACAGGGGAAGGGTTTTCCAGTTTTTAAGAGTGTCAATAAATTTGCGAGTTGCTTCTTTTATATTTAGCATATATATTTCTTCTGGGTCTGCTGAGAATTTTAGGCCCAAGTATACTATTGAATGTTTTATTTCCTTGAAGCACTGGGTGTCTGATTCCTTGTTTCTATGCAGCCATAATACCTCTGATTTGTGTTTATTAATTTTATAACCGGAAAATGATCCAAACTGATCAATTAATTGACATAGTATTTTAAAATTCCTTGAAGACTGTCTGGTAAATATCAAAAGATCATCTGCGTAAGCTGCTATTTTAATCTCTGTTTCCCTAATATTTATTCCTGGAATCTTTATTCTAATTGCATTTAATAAAGGTTCTAGGGCCAGGTTAAAGATTAAAGGGGACAGTGGGCACCCTTGCCGAGTTCCTCTCAAAAGAGGAAAGGATGTTGTTTTGCATTTATTTATAATTAGGGCCGCTTGGGATTTCCTATACAGTAATTCAATTGTGTTATAACAACTCCCGGAAAATCCATATTTGCTTAATGTTGTAAATATGTGGTCCCAGACTATAGAATCGAAGGCTTTATGTGCGTCTAAAGCTACTACTGATAAGTCTACTTCTTCTATTTTTTTGTTATATTTCTTGTTATACCATACATCTGTTATTGTTATATATAATTTTCTCAAATTAATATTAGATGAGCGTCCTTTCATAAAGCCAGTCTGGTCCTGATGGACTAGTCCCCCCAATATCAGTTGTAATCTTTTAGCCATTATACTTGTAATTAACTTATAATCGGTATTTAATAGGGAAATTGGTCTGTATGATTCTAATAATTGTGGGTCTTTCCCT
Source organism: Bombina bombina (assembly GCF_027579735.1). NCBI lineage: Eukaryota > Metazoa > Chordata > Amphibia > Anura > Bombinatoridae > Bombina > Bombina bombina. Next base: position 122,196,485 of record NC_069508.1, read on the forward strand.
GGTTTAGGTATGATGATTATTATGGATTCATTGAAATCTTGGGAAGGTATCAATTGTCCTGTCCAGAGTTTATTAAGAAGAAGTGTTATTGTGGGTGTAATTTCATTTATTAATATTTTATAGAATTCTGAGGGGAGTCCATCAGGACCAGCAGCCTTGTTATTAGCTAAACTTTTAATTGATTGCATTACTTCCTCCTCCGAGATATTTTCATTAAGCTTGTTTAACTGAATTGTGTCAATTTTTGGGACTTCTATTGTTTCCCAAAATTGATTTTTCCTTACCTCATCTATGTGAAATGGCTCATATAGTTTAGTAAAATACTCCTGAAATGTTTTTTGAATCTCTTCTAAATTGGTTACATCTTTGCCCCCTATCTTTAATTTGGAAATAAATGTAGATTTTTTCTGATTATTAACTATTTGTGCCAGAAACCTGCCGGATTTGTTTCCGAATCGATAAAATTTAGAACATCTTTTCATATTTTCACTAATGTCATTTTGGATTAGGAAATTATCCCTATCCTGTTTTGCTAAGATATATTTTCCCCAGTTATCCTTAGTTTTACTGCCTAGGAATCTTGTATATGCGTTGGTTAGAGTTTTAGTTATCTGCTGTTTCCTATAATTAAGTTTCCTCTTCATATTAATTATAAAAGAAGTGATTTCTCCCCTAAGTACGGCTTTAGCCGCATTCCAGTATATATTAGTTTTATTCCGATAATTATTGTTAAATCTGTCATACTCTTTCCATTTTTCTTTTAAAAAGTTAACAAATTTAGGATTATTTAATAGGTATTTTGGGAGAAAAAATGACCCTGATTGATTTAGATGTGGTGGATTGATGTTAATGCTAATGGGAGCATGATCTGACAAGGTAATAAGATCAATCCTAGCATCTTCAACCCGGTTAATCAAGCATTCTGATATAAGGAAAAGATCTATTCTTGATAATGAATGCTTTGATTTGGAAAGGCAAGTAAATTTGAGTTTATCTGGATTCCTAATTCTCCATATGTCTTGTACATTTAAATCTTTTTTCAATTTTTTAATTATTATACTTTCCCTTTTCCTTTTAGCCCCTGTATTACTTTTAATTCCTGTGTTCCTAGTATTGGGGTCCCCTACTTCCTTCCGTCTGTCTAAAAGTAAATTTGGTGTGAGGTTAAAATCTCCTCCAATTATAAGTGGTTTATCTGCATGTATAATTAGTTGGTCTCTAATATCCCTCCAGAAACCTTGATCTTCTATATTAGGGCCATATAGGTTGCATAGAATATAATCCTTATCTTTAATTTTTATTGATAAGATAATAAATCTCTCATCTTGATCTAATATTATATTACTTATGTTGTAATCCAGTGTTTTACTAAATAAGATTGCTACTCCTTCTACTGCATGGGGTAAAAATCACTTCCTTTATCCACCCCCCTTTTAATTTAATTGCTTCTTCACTTTTTAAGTGAGTTTCTTGGAGGAAGATTATCTCCGCATTTAATTTCCTTGCACATTTTAATATGGCTTTCCTTCAATCTTCACCCCTTAGGTTCTCCACATCTTGTGCAACCGCAACCCCCAGCTTATTTATCAATCAAAAACCGGGCCTCCATGTGTACCTGTTGCTTCCGTTGCTTAGGAGCTGCCGCTGCCTGTCCTTCCTTCTCCTCCGCTTTCTCCTTGCCACCTCCGCCTCTCACAAAGAAGCGACAACTTTTATTATCCCCTCCGGCTTCTTTGCAGCTCACCCCATTCAAGCTGGACGCGCTCTCTACGAGCTGTAGTATAGTCAGTGCCACGTGGGTTATAACAATGGCGTCTGAGACGTTTCTGTGCTGACCTCTGTTATGAGGTTTTTGACATCCTAGGAGCTGCGGCTCTCCCGAAATCGCTGCTGACGGTGTCCTTTACTCTTGCCTTGTCTTTTGCCAGTTCTCCTGCCACCTACATCACTTTCTTAGCCACTTTGTTTGATATTCTGCACGGAGCTCTCCCTCTATGCTTCCATTCCTGTGCTGCACCAGGCTCCGCCCTGTCCTGTAATTTAAAGGGACAGTTAACACCTTGAAAACTTCATATAAAATGGTTAGTTTTGCATAATGAAACAGCTTAACAGTATATTTTCCTTGTTTATTTTTCATGTAATTAAAGGGATAGTTTAGTCAAAATGAAACTTTCATGACTCAGATAGGTCATGCAATTTTAAGCAACTTTCTAATTTACTTCTATTATAATTATTTCTTCGTTCTATTGAATGTAAGCTTAGAAGCCGGCCCATTTTTGGTTCAGAACCTGGGTAGCGCTTGCTGATTGTTGGCTACATTTAGACACCAATCAGAAAGTGCTACCCAGGTGCTAAACCAAAAATGGGTCGGCTCCTATGCTTACATTCTAGATTTTTCAAATAAAGATACCAAGAAAACAAAGAAAAAAAATATAATAGGAGTAAATTAGAAAGTTGCTTAAAATGTAATGTTCTATCTGAATCATGAAAGTTTTATTTGAACTAGTCTATTCCTTTAAACTCTGAAAATTGAGAAATTTCTAATTCTCAGAACTTAAAAAATAAGCAGGCTGGCACTTCTACACACCTGTCCCTAATTTCACAGATAACAAGTGCAAACCACTGCACTTTATACTAAATTTATGGCTAGCTTTTTTTCTGTGGACTAAAGCTCAGATTGGCTGCTCCAAATAAGGCAAATGGTGGGTGGGGTTTGGCTATTGAAAAATAATTGCAGTAAAAAGTATGTTAATTTGTTTTAAAACATTAAGACCTGGCTGATATGTTATTCTATAGCACCAGAAATTGCTTTTAATTACAAGGTGATTACTGTCCCCTCTGAAAACTGCAGACACACAATATGCTACAAGTAAAGACAGACTTGCTGTGACGCCTTCCTGTTTGATGATGTCACCGCAATTAAAGGCATTCCTTAAAGAAACACTGTTTCCGGATTTAGGCCACATTGGATCATGGTACTTGTAGTTTCAGGGAGATTGCATTTCATTTGCGGGTGTCAGAGAGCTGCTATTACAATGAAGGAGACTCCCTAAACTTCAGGGAGAGTTGGGATGCCTGAGTAATGGGTGACGTCATATTGAAACTTCGGTTTCCCTTATCTAATATTCTCTGTTAAAGGGACAGTACACACTCATTTTCATATAACTGCATGTAATAGACACTACTATAAAGAATAAGATGCACAGATACTGATATAAAAATCCAGTATAAAATAGTTTAAAAACGTACTTAGAAGCTTTCAGTTTAGCTCTGTTGAAAAGGCAGTTGGAAAGCCCACTGCAAGTGGGAAATAAGATACTCCCCCCTCCCCCTTCTTTTGCATGTGAAAAGACTCTTTCCACAAACAGGAGCAAGCTGGAGAAGGTAGCTGACGGTATTCTCATAAAACTTTGGGGCTTGGTTAGGAGTCTGAAAATCAGAGCAATGTTTTTTAAAAATAAGCAAAATTATATATATTTTTTTAAAAAACAAACTTTATGGGCTTTATAAATAGATCATCTACAAAACATTTATGCAAAGAAAAAATTAGTGTATAATGGCCCTTTAAGGATAACTTGTGATAGATAAAGGGTGCAGATGATGGCTGTAAAAAAGTTTTGTGGGATATATAAGTGAAAAAAAGACCTTAAACCCTGATAACTAAAATTACATGAACATTTGTATATTTCACGCAGCCTATACCTGTGCAGAATTGTGTATAATTTATTCCTATGTTTAGTGTCCCTTTAATTAAAAGCTGTATACAGTGCATTGACCATGATTATACGTGTGCTTATTTTTATCAAGCTAATATTTGCTAATATTTTCTATCTTCGATCTTCCTTATAGCTAGCATTTATTTAATGTTTTATTGAACCTTTAAGTTTTAGATATTTCTTTTTTATATAAAAAAAACATGGTTTAATTAAAGGGACACTGTACCCAAAAATTTTCTTTTGTGATTCATATAGAGCCTGCAATTTTAAGCAACTTTCTAATTTACTCCTATTATCAATTTTTCTTCGTTCTCTTGCTATCTTTATATGAAAAAGAAGGCATCTAAGCTTTTTTTCTTGGTTCAGCACTCTGGACAGCAGTTTTTGATTGGTGGATGAATTTATCCACCAATCAGCAAGGAGAACCTAGGTTGTTCACCAAAAATGGGCCGGTATCTAAACTTACATTCTTGCATTTCAAATAAAGATACCAAGAGAATAAAGAACATTTGATAATAGGAGTAAATTAGAAAGTTGCTTAAAATTGCATGCTCTATCTGAATCACGAAATAATTTTTTTGGGTACAGTGTCCCTTTAAGAAATACCTGCAATAGGTCACTAATTTTTAGAAAACAACTTGACAAAACTATGGGCTGGATTACAAGTGAAGCATTAAATTATCGCACACCCGCAAAGGAGTAAATTTGCCTACTTGCGGGTGTGAGATAACTAACCAGCCATTACAATTGGCTGGTTATTGCTACGGCAAGTTTGCTGAACTCTGGTTCGATCTCTGGTTAATTTTCTAAAAGTGCCCCAAATTCCCTTAAAATAGAGGGCATTATAGTTTTTTTTATTAAAAAAATTGTAGCATTTTTTTAAAATAAAAAACAGCTGCACTAGGCAGTATTTTGGGGTCTAAAGTTGGTGGGAGTTGCTGTTAGGAAAAAAAAAACGGCACTGAAAAGTGCCTTTACATTGCAGTCTATGGGGACTGTGTGTTCCCAGTAAATATATATGTATATGCTTATTGCACATAAATATATATTTATATACATATATATTTACAAACTGCTGGTGATCGCTGCGCTACTTACCCACTTCGCTGCGCGAGGTTATTTTGCCATCTCTGACGGCATCAGAACGAGGCTCCCAGTAGAGCCTATGGAAGCTTGCTCTCGTGAGCAAAATGCTTCCTAGCAATGCGAACGCGAGCTCGCGTTCGTATTGCACTTTACTTTAAATACCAGCGCACATCAGTGTGTTGGTATTACTCAGTGGATCGCTAATATCACTTGCATGCAAGCGATAGTTAGTGCTCAACTTGTAATCTATCCCATGTTGGGGATATTTCAATAAAAAAAACCCTAGTTATTTATTTCTTATTAAAGGGAACATTGTACACTAGATGTTTTTTTGCATAAATGTTTTGTAGATGATCAATTTATATAGCCCATCTGGTCGTGTGTTTGTAACAATGTATATAGATTCACTTATTTTTTTTAAGAACATTGTGCTGATTTTCAGACTCCTAACCAAGCCCCACAGGGTCAGATGTATACACGTGTTTAGAGACCCCATGCAGACCCCTGTTTATGTTATCTGTCTTTTCATATGCAGAGAGGGGGGAGGTGGGGAGTGTTTGCTCTTTTTGTTTACCCAGCCCCTTTCAGTGGGTGTCCCAAGCTACCTCATCAACAGTGCTAAACTGGGAGCTTCTAAGTATGTTTTTAAAAGGCTTTATACTGGATTTTTAGATCAGTATCTGTGCATATTATTCTTTATAGTAGTGCCTATTACATGCAGTTATATGAAAATTGGTGTATACTGTCCCTTTAAAGAAAATTATTTTAATGCTATTAGTTAAAATGAACATATAAAGCTTTCTCACAATAGTTTCTAATTATTTTGCAAAATAAACTCTCCACATGACTGAGGAAACACCCATTTCCATTTGTTTTATGTTAAATCAACATATAACCACTCAGAGTGATTTCATTCAAAGAAAACAGAAGGAACACATTATCTCTGTGGTTAGAGAGATTGATGGGCTTCAAACATTTCTAAGCCTGGATATTTTTTTTTTCCCAACTGTACAAACGCATGTTTTTAATTTAAGCAGGACTAAGAAAATGTGCAGGATTTTATATAACAAGACTGCTTTATTTATTCTAGTTGGAACAAAAATTGCAATAAATATGTTTGCATTATATGTTTATTGTTTAGCAAATATAATTACACAGAAGACTGTGTCAAAATAAAGTTGAAGCAGTATGTGTGTGTGCTAAATGTGAAAGGGATATTTTGATAGAGCATTTTATTATCAAATAACTGTTTGTTGCTAACTATATATAACCCCTGCAAAAGGTGTTACACATAAAAGTCTCTTATCAACCTTTTACTGACTAGAAAAAAAAAAGGGTAAAAAATGTTAGCCAAAGTTAGTTAAACTCTGCTAAATCACGTTAGTTAAAGACAACCTTTTCTCAGAAAAGAAACTTGTGAAAGGGACAGTCTAGTCAACATTAAACTTTCATGATTCAGATAGGGAATGCAATTTTAAGCAGCTTTTCAATTTACTTTTATCATCAAATTTACTAATCTTTAAGCCCTTGAAGGCTGCCTCTTATCTGAATGCATTTTTCTGTTTTTCACAGCTAGAGGGCATTATTTCATGTGTGCCATAAACATAACATTGTGCTCACGCCCGTGGAGTTACATATGATTGGCTAAAATGCAACTGTCAAAAGAACTGAAATAAGGGGACAGTCTGCAGAGGTAAAACATAGGTAGGTTATGCAATACGGGGGAATGGGCAATAAAGGGATTATCTATCTTTTTAAACAATAAAAAGTCTTTATTGCCCATTTAAAGGGACAGTCTACACTAGAATTGTTATTGTTTAAAAAGATAGATGATCCCTTTATTACCCATTCCCTAGTTTTGCATAACCAATACAGTTATATAAATACACTTTTTACCTCTGTGATTACCTTGTATCTAAGCCTCTGCTAACTGCCCTCTTATTTCAGTTCTTTTGACAGACATCTATTTTAGCCAATCAGAGCTGGCTCCCTGGAACTCCACGTGCATGAGCACATTGTTATCTATATGACACACATGAACTAACACCCTCTAGTGCCCTGAGAAGAAGAAGAACTTCCCTTCAAGGGCTTAGAATTAGCATATGAACCTCCTAGGTTTAACTTTCAACTAAGAATACCAGGAGAACAAAGCAAAATTGGTGATAAAAGTAAATTGGAAAATTGTTTAAATTTACATTTTCTATACGAATCATGAAAGTTTATTTTGGACTAGACTGTCCCTTTAAATGTGAGATATGATATTATAATTTGTGTCAAAATTTAACTTTTATGATTTAAACAAAACATGCAGTTTTAAAAAAACATTCCTGTTGTGCAGACTTTTTATGTGCACAGTTCCTTAGTCACCAACTCCTATTGAGAATGTTCATGAGGTCACAGTATCTACATATGAGTCTGTGATTAGCTGATGATAAAGGGGGCAGGGAAATGAAAAGAAACTTGGGAATTTGCCAGAAAAAAAAATCCTTTTATTTGAAAATCAAAGCAAGTGATCTTGCAATGTATTTTTATTGTACATTTTTTGATTACGCAATTCTAATGTATTAAAAGGTCGTTTAAATGGAAACATAAAACAATGTGACCAAATATTTGTTATGGCGAGAATATTTGCCAGTCTCAAAATAACATTGTATTTGCTATTTTATTGTATGTTTAAACCTGTAAAGCGTTATTGACTTTTGCACACAATCAGTGGTGACATATATTATAGTCAATATGATGTTCCATTTTGATTTTACAAGTATCAGTTATGTCATTGCAATTATTATTAAGTGACTATTAGGATAAAACAAGGTCTTGCTGTTAAAAAATAACAAGAAAGGTGCAAGTTTGATGTTGACCCATGTCCACAGAGAGTTCAGCTGAAAGCATTATATCCAAACAGGCCATCAAATATTAAAACACTTCCAGTCAATACCAACTAAAGTCGAATTTGAACCAATGACCTAGAGGTGAAACGTTGTAGTAACCCTAAGGTAATGTTGGAAATCATATAAGTATTAACTTCCAAATGGGTTTTTAATAAGTATAAATCATGGTAGGGTCGAAACCATACATATATATAAATAAATCAAGATAGGTTTGGGGCCCGCTCATGGCTATAAATCATAAATGCATTATCCCTTTTTTTTTTAACATGAAAATCTTATTATCCCCAAAAGGAAGGAAAAAAAAACAGAAGTCTTTTGTATGGTCCTATTGCATTTTATCTTTTTTTGAAAAAAGAAAAAAAAGATGGATTTTATTTCATTCCTATAGCAACGCAGAGGATTATTTCAAGCTCCGTGAACATTTCTAGAAAGAAGTTGATATTAAAAGAATTGCAGTTTACTTTAAAGGCACAGTAACAAATTTGTATTTATATATGCTGCAACAATTTTTCAGTGCATAGCAATAACCTTTTTAAACCAACTTTAGCTAAATGTGCACTTTTTTGCAGTCCAAGTTCTTGAAAATCCTCTTCTCATTTGCTTACCTTTTACTCCTCTTATGTGACCAATAAGGGACTGGTATACATGAGCTCCTGCACAATCACAAACAATCACTAATCATGTTAGAGTGTTAGATTTCTGTATTGCACTGCTTTCTCTATGTATTATCTGGGATCAGTGAAAAAAATATTATTTTTGGATTTAAATTACAGAGCAGGCCAAATAAATAATTAATATGTAATGCAATTTAATAAATTGGCCCCCTGGAGTCCAACTTTTTTGTAGATCACCTTCATGAGAGCTGATTTACAACAGTGCAACTCTTGGCAAGGCCCTCTAACCATTTGGTTCTGATAATTGCTACATTGCATATTAGACCTACTTTTTTAGCCCTGCAGAATCTGTTGGTGCTCTACAAATAACCGATCATATTAATAATAATTGTTAAAATTTAAATTTAAAGGGGCAGCTTGCCCTAATTTTTTCCCTTTAATTTGTTTCCAATGATCTATTTTATTTGCCTGAGTGTAAAGTTTCTATATTTAAAAGGACAGTCTACTTGAAAATTATTATAGTTTAAAAAGATAGATAACAAGCTTTGCACAACCAACATTGTTTTATTAATATACTTTATAACTTTTAAACCTCTAAATGTCTGCCTGTTTCTAGTAGCTTTTCACAGACAGACAGTGCTAGTTCATGTGTGCCATAAATAACTGTGCTCACTCCTATAAAGATATGCAGGAGCCAGTACTAATTGGCTAAAATGCAAGTCTGTAAAAATCCCTGAGATAAGTCTGCAGAAGCTTAGATACAAGCTAATCACAGAGGTAAAAAGAATATTAATATAACAGTGTTTGGTTATGCAAAAACTTGAGAATGGGTAACAAAGGGATTATCTATCTTTTTTAAAGAATAACAATTTTCAAGTAGACTGTCTCTTTAAATATTGGCTATAGAAAAGATGTGTAAACATAACCAGCAGAAGAAATTACACTCACAGGGGGATGTAGGAGAGACAAGCAATAAAATGTTAATTTTCAATTGTTCTCTCTAAGGCCCTGATATTCAAAGATTATCTATCTTGGAGAGAAATTGTAGTTCAGACTTCACAAAGGCTGAACTCACTGAATTTTCAAAAGAAAAAGGGAGGAGCTCTCCAGCACTGCAACATCTCTCCCATTTATGTATATGAAGCAGAGCCAAGCCCAGTGCAATATAGCACTGCATCATATGAGAGTTTTGTTACACATACACTTTGGGTTGATTTATTAAAGGCTTTCGCCAGCCTTTGAGCCCCTATGGCTGCAGGTTTTCACAAGAGAACCTGCACGCCGTATTTAACAAGCAGCTGTCATCAGACCGCTGCTTTCCTAAAGATTCACCACTTCTAAAGTGGCGAAAAACAATCTCCGTGGTCTAATCCGACCGGGGAGATTGACAGCGCCAAGGGAATTCAGCCCGCCAGAGGCGAGCTGCGGCCGGAAAGGGGCGCATATGTGTGCCCCTGTCTGCCTCAGCTTGATAAATCGCCCCCTTTGTACATTGTATTTTATATTGCTATACATTTCAAATTGGGTTTTTTCAGTATTATTGCATTTAAGCTTTGCACTTTCTCATTTATATTTAAATACATTTAAATTTTAAACAATAATTTTACACATTCTAGTTATGCTTTGAAATGTTATCTGTTACTTTTAAAACTATAGGTGAAATGTTGTAGTTAACCCTAAGGTAATGTTGGAAATCATATAAATAGAATCATGCTTTTTATATTTCTGTGTAGCTTTTACAAATTACATTGTACCTTGTATTTGCTGCATTGCAAACTAAAACAGACACTTTCAGAAATTGGGAGGGACAGGGCAGTTCCCTGGGCTGAACAGGAGTGTTCCCAGGGTATTTCTGAAGGTGTTTTATCAGTCTTGTAAAATTTTGTAAGCATTCTAAACAAGATGGCCTGACTGATTTGTCTCAACAGCTGTATGCATTGTAATTCACAATACAATTATTTTAACTATCAGAAAGTAATATATACTAAAAAATTAATAAAAGCAAGTTAAATTGTAGTGAAAAAAGTTTAGTTTGGAATTGGTGCAAGCTGAGCCTTTATATCGGCCACAGGGGTTCTCAAGTTACCTTCTCTCCAATGTAAAATTTTGTAACCCAGAGAGCTTTATTGCTTTCCATTGAAGGCATCCCTCATCTCATTGGGATTTCCAGGTTCCACCCCTTTTCTTAGAAAATTCAGTGAGTTCTGCCCCTGTGAAGTCAGCACTATAATTGCGCTCCAAAATAGAGAATGTTTGATTATCTGGCCCATAGAAAGTAATGACACGTTCTGGGAAACTGGAGCTGACTGTTTTTCAGTTTTAATTTAAATGAAAAACATGCAAAGTGCAATATAATTTGTAAAAAAAAACAAACAAATATATATAAAGTATGATCCTAATTTGTTAAAGTTGCACAGAAACTGTAATGGAATAATCAAAGTTTGTAAAATTACAATCCTAAATACACTGCTGTAAACAAAATAAAATACAAAATAGAAAGTGCAAAGTTTAAATGTAAAAATAACATTCACACCGAAGTGTAAAGTGATATAAAATAGAGCACAAAGTGTAAATCCAGCAGAATTGCCTTGTTATGCAGTGCTGTATTGCACTGAGCAAGTCTCTGATTCACATACAGAAATGCAAGAAATGCCCTCTGGAGAAGTAAAGCAAAACCTGCCTTTTAAAAAATGTAATTAGGGATCTCACAGTGCTGGATGATCATTTTAGAATATCTCACCTGAGCAGAGAGGTTTTGAATATCAGGACCCCAGTATTGGGTTTTGGTATACAGACAGAGATAATATAACGAAGAATGTGTGTGTACAGAATGTGATAAAATAAAGAGATCTGATTTCCCTGCAAACAACCTATTTTAGGGCTAGATTACGAATGGAGCGCTATTTATCGCTCCCGCTTATGCTTTAACTAATCTAGAAGTAAGCTTTTTTTCACTTGTCGGGTAGCACGCATTTTACAAGTTGAAAGTAAAAAATGTTCACATGAGCGCTAACATGCGCAAGTAGCTGAACTTCGAATATCGGAACTGAGTTAACGTATTTCCCCATAGACTTGAACAGAGAATGAAAAGTGGAAAAAAAAACGTATTCACATAAAAACCTGATCCCATTTTCTCAAATGCGCTAACCCGATGTGAAATATTAATATTTCACATTCCAATGTTCTTCACATAGCAGAATATGTTCTATTTATTCTTATATATATATATATATATATATATATATATATATATATATATATATATATATATATATATATATATATAGATAAAGATATGGTAGGGTCAGTCTGTATGAGTTGGTCATGTGACTAATAGGGGTAACAATCATCCAAAAATATGCTGCTACCGGACCATATGACCTCCTCACGTCACTATAATACAGAAGGTATCTATCTCTTGGTGCATGTGACTGAGCATTGAGCTATCAATATACACTTCATGATGTCACGGTCACATGCCCACATAACAAACAATGCCTACACAGCTACCAGCCAGTCTCACAGACAGTGGAGAATAATTAGGCCCGGTTTAATCTTACACTTTAACACTGTTGAAGAAGTACTTTAACTTCGAAATGCGTAAGGACCTCTGGTGGGGTTACCTACCAATATTAATTACTTCACATCTCTTACTTGGTGACCGAGAAGCTACACCTGGGTTTTGGATGTTATAACAAGTGCTTTTATCATAGCTCATATCTGTTTGAGGTCTTTTATGTGAGTGTTTTTCTGTATTTTTATGCTTTATAGTTAGTAAACAGTACACACTATGTCAAGTTTCTGTGCTTTCTTTTGTAACCATTTGCTTATACCATACTGAGTATTTATACAGTACATAGAAATTTTTCCTACTACAATAGGCGGTGAAGTGTATACAGACATGGGAACTGCTGCGTCTCATATTGGGATTGACACTTACCTCATTTGATTGAGGTCCTGTTTGTGAGTATACTATTTACCTTCTGCTTTGGATTACCTTTCCTTTATATGAGGGTTTCCCCTTTATTATACATATGCAATCAGTCTATAAGTAAAGAGATCTAATTTTTTTTTGGTAAAATATATATCTATACCTATATATATCTATATGATTATATATCGGTATAGATATATACAGCTATATGTAAGAATATCTATTGAAAAACACTTAGAACATATTCCCCTATGCAAAGAACATCGAAATTAGAAATATTTACAGTAAATACACAGTTAAGCACTTTATAAGAATTAATATTGCATAACTGTGATTTTTCATGTTTTCAGCTACTTAACTGCAAAAGGCTCCACTGCACTTTAGACATGTATACTGTATGTATGTACCTCTATGATAAAGCCCTTTGCATGCCTTTTTTTTCTCTCTAACACCTGAGATTTCATATCTTTGAGCCCTTATAGATTTTTTTATGCAATTATTTTAAAAACATTTTTTATTAGTGTCATTATGAGTGTAACTGTACTGTTCAATGTATTTTTAATGTCTTTGGTGAAACTTTTGTTGTCTTGCGTAACAGTTAAACAGAGCTCTGAAGTCGGGGTATACTGACGCATGTTAAATTAAATTGCACTCAAGCAAATGCGTTTACTTTCAACCTGTAATACTTCTGACAGGAAGTGCAGCTGGGCTTTAAAGGGACAGTACAGTCAAAAATGATAATTTCATGAATCATGAAGAATATACATTGTTAAACAACTTTCCAATTTACTTCTATTGTCTAATTTGAATTTGAATGAAATTTGATTATAGAAGCAAATCAAAATGTTGTTTAAAATTGTAAGCTCTATCTGAATCATAAAAGAAAAATGTGGGGTTTATTTAGCTTTAAGGATTGATAAGCTAAACTACAACTTTATTACTGGTGGACAGTGACATGTCTCAAATGCATACGATTTTTTTATTTTAAAGGGATAGTCAACACTAAAATTCGTATTGTTTGAAAAGTTAGATAATGCCTTTACTACCATTCCCCAGCTTTGCACAACCAACATTGTTATATTAATATACTTTATAACATTTAAACCTGTAAATTTCTGCCTGTTTCTATGCATCTATAGACAGCGTCTTAATCTTTCGCTTTTTTTATTTGCTTTTCACAACAGGAGACTGTTAGTTCATGTGGGTCATGTAGATAGCATTGTGCTCACACCCATGGGTTCTGTACAACACAGCTAAATGCAAGTCAATAGATAATAAATACAAAGTCATGTGATCAGGGGGCTGTCAAAAGAGGCTTAGCTACAAGGTGATCACAGAGGTTAAAAGTATATTAATATAACAGTGTTGGTTGTGCAAAACTGGGGAATGGGTAATAAAGGGATTAGCTATCTTTTTAAACAATAATAGTATTTGAGTTGACTGTCCCTTTAATTACATTGGTGTAGTGCAGTATTATCCTCAATGCATCCAATTCTCTGTCTGACTGGCTCAACTCAGTATCTATTCATGGAAACACATGGGTTCTAGTAGCTGCAATTAATCTGGTTGTAACCGGTTTACCATTGATGCAGAACAGGGCTGCAGCTCTCAAAATATAGCATAGAGATTGGACATTGTGATCAGAAGGACATGACAGCCAATCAGATTACAGAGTTAAAGGGACACTAAACCCTTTAGATTGTTACATTTCAGCTCATTTACAACAGCCCCTAATTGGCTACAGCAAGGAAAATTCTAATAAGATTTGACTTTTTAAACTAAAACATTTAAATTAAAACAAGTTTATAGAAACATTTTATCACTATGTAAACAACTAATATAATTTTAAAACATACATTGACATATTATCCTCAGGCTAATCTTTTATACATCATTATGGGAAAAATGTAACATTATTGAAGATGGAAAATGTGATGAGTCAATCAATGTGTAAATCAAAATCAGCTGAGTTAACAAATGGCAGTCCTTCATGGGAAAACAGAAAAGTGACCTAAAATGAGTGAGCGAGACTAGTATATAAGTGGAGTAACAAAAATAGGCAAGTGTGGGCAAAAGTGCTCTATCCCTCATATACCTTGTTGAAAGTAATGGATTAGTATGGGGAGACCCAGGGTTAAGTGCCGGAAACAAACAGCTGCTCGCTCGCTCACTTGGGTATCAGCGTAGTAGACATAACAGCACTGACCTATATGCACCACCACATAAAAAGATGCCATTGAAATATATTCAGATTCACTCACCCACCCATCGATTACGGCTCAAAGGTTCTCACATAGCCGTCAATTCCATGCTGGGTCCGCCGGAGTAATTAACCCAGAAACAGCGTTAAAGCGAACGGCTTCACTAGAGCACTGTTGGTCTCCTCCTGATTTAACCTCCACATGTGTCCAATAGAGGACCAATCCCCACTGCTTCTCTTCCTGACGTCAGTAGCTGGAGGGCAATGATAGTGAATTATAGGATGTGTGTGTCCTGCAGGCAAAATACGGCTTAGTTTGTAAAAAACGGACCCCTGAAGTGCGAGAAAAATATAAGTGAAAAAGAAAAGTTCAAACATGAGCCGCTGATAAAAACAATACTTTATTCCAACATCTTAAAAAGGAGCAGGAAAGTGGATGTACAATCCTAAACCCGTAGGCTAGTCTGACCGGTTTCGGTCATAGGGACCGTAATCATAGACACAATTGGTAACATCTGAACACAGAATTTAAAAGGTAAAACTCAATCTGATTGTTTTAAAAACAATGATTTAGGATTGGAAATATATTTAAAGGAGTAAACACACAGAAAACTTGATAAGCATATTTACATACAAGGAGTAATCAAAATCAGCAAGCAAATTAATGATCATTAAATGTGAACAGTGTAAGTATAGGACTTTATGCATCTCTTCAACAATCTCAGCGGGGCAATCCACACAATATATAACAAACATACCTTAACACCCTAGATAAAAGCCATGCAATTTGACATAGTAATGGGCATAATCAGACCTCAAATATGGGTGGCAGTTTGGGGAATACATAACATAGAGAATGGATCCCTCAAGTCAACTCTAATAGTCTTCCTAAGAAAGACATAATAAGTGACCTCAGACGCAAACTAAAAAAAACCCCAACAGAAAAGATCCCCCTCAAAAAAACATCTAGAGGAGTTGAGGGGGGATAACTGCTCATTTCTAGGGGAGGCAATTTGGTAAAGAATAGGGGGAAAGGAGATAAGAAACCAATTTGGTGTCCAAAGGAGCAGACCCATATAACATAATGGGAGATATTGAACATTTAGCCATTACCTGGATATACAGACCTATCGTTGCCAGTAATTAATGATATCATATTCCGAATTAAAGCCAATTGGAATTAGACTATTAAGTCTACAGGGAGTGCAGAATTATTAGGCAAATGAGTATTTTGCAAATGCAAATCTTGTATGGATTAGCAAATCTTGTATGGATTAAAGATTTTAACTTTATTATACGGAAGTTGTCCCATACTTTCATTTATCTAACCTGGAGAGGTTTTTTATTCTAAATACCCACTGGAATCTGCAGTATACGTGCTGCACAGCCGTGGAGTCACTTCAATCAAGCAACGCTGAGATCCACCTGCCTGCATTACACCTGAGGCCACCCAGTGTGCTAACCACTGAGAGTGTTAGTCTGCCTGATAGCACCGGTCACAGAACGGTGCAGAGCTTTTCGGTAAGCCTTTCTGAATACTTTGTCTCTCTGAGCCTGTAACAACAGTATCACGCTATGTGGTGCCCTCTTTTTTCCTAATAAATGAATATTTTGACCACATCATCCTCTTTATGCATGTTGTCTTACTCCAAGCTGTATAGGCTCGAAAGCCTACTATCAATTAAGCATATTAGGTGATGTGCATCTCTGTAATGAGAAGGGGTGTGGTCTAATGACATCAACACCCTATATCAGGTGTGCATAATTATTAGGCAACTTCCTTTCCTTTGGCAAAATGGGTCAAAAGAAGGACTTGACAGGCTCAGAAAAGTCAAAAATAGTGAGATATCTTGCAGAGGGATGCAGCACTCTTAAAATTGCAAAGCTTCTGAAGCGTGATCATCGAACAATCAAGCGTTTCATTCAAAATAGTCAACAGGGTTGCAAGAAGCGTGTGGAAAAACCAAGGCGCAAAATAACTGCCCATGAACTGAGAAAAGTCAAGCGTGCAGCTGCCAAGATGCCACTTGCCACCAGTTTGGCCATATTTCAGAGCTGCAACATCACTGGAGTGCCCAAAAGCACAAGGTGTGCAATACTCAGAGACATGGCCAAGGTAAGAAAGGCTGAAAGACGACCACCACTGAACAAGACACACAAGCTGAAACGTCAAGACTGGGCCAAGAAATATCTCAAGACTGATTTTTCTAAGGTTTTATGGACTGATGAAATGAGAGTGAGTCTTGATGGGCCAGATGGATGGGCCGTGGCTGGATTGGTAAAGGGCAGAGAGCTCCAGTCCGACTCAGACGCCAGCAAGGTGGAGGTGGAGTACTGGTTTGGGCTGGTATCATCAAAGATGAGCTTGTGGGGCCTTTTTGGGTTGAGGATGGAGTCAAGCTCAACTCCCAGTCCTACTGCCAGTTTCTGGAAGACACCTTCTTCAAGCAGTGGTGCAGGAAGAAGTCTGCATCCTTCAAGAAAAACATGATTTTCATGCAGGACAATGCTCCATCACACGCGTCCAAGTACTCCACAGCGTGGCTGGCAAGAAAGGGTATAAAAGAAGAAAATCTAATGACATGGCCTCCTTGTTCACCTGATCTGAACCCCATTGAGAACCTGTGGTCCATCATCAAATGTGAGATTTACAAGGAGGGAAAACAGTACACCTCTCTGAACAGTGTCTGGGAGGCTGTGGTTGCTGCTGCACGCAATGTTGATGGTGAACAGATCAAAACACTGACAGAATCCATGGATGGCAGGCTTTTGAGTGTCCTTGCAAAGAAAGGTGGCTATATTGGTCACTGATTTGTTTTTGTTTTGTTTTTGAATGTCAGAAATGTATATTTGTGAATGTTGAGATGTTATATTGGTTTCACTGGTAAAAATAAATAATTGAAATGGGTATATATTTGTTTTTTGTTAAGTTGCCTAATAATTATGCACAGTAATAGTCACCTGCACACACAGATATCCCCCTAAAATAGCTATAACTAAAAACAAACTAAAAACTACTTCCAAAACTATTCAGCTTTGATATTAATGAGTTTTTTGGGTTCATTGAGAACATGGTTGTTGTTCAATAATAAAATTAATCCTCAAAAATACAACTTGCCTAATAATTCTGCACTCCCTGTATATATACATTAAATCTCTTGTCTACAGAGCAATGGGAATTTGTCTCCCCCTCTGGGAGGTCTTCTGATTTGTTCAATGGCTCTCCACTTGAAGCTACTTACATCCTTACAAAGTACTTCTAAAAAATGCCTGGACAGTGCAGGGCAGGGTCTTTCCCCCGATATATACTGTAGGATAAATGCTCCCTAATCCGAGTCCCTACTTCTCGAGTAGTTCTACCTACATAGCACTTGGAACATTGTGTACACTCTACCAGATAGATAATAAAGGTACTTTTACAGTTGACACGACCTCTTCTGTCAAATGTCTCTGCTGAGTGGAAAGAGGTAAACGTCTTGCCAACCTAGATGTAATCACAGGAGGTACACGTACGTCTCCCACACATGTAAGTTCCGTTGCATTGCAACCATAAACTTCGGGAGTCAGTTTCTTTAAGCATGCTAGGAGATAATATGTTACCTAGTGTGACATTCTTTTTGGCAACAAACACACACCTCCCTTCCACAGTGTTCCTCAATTTCTTATCCCCCATTAGTATTGGTAGATTCTTGTTGATAATTTTATATATTTGATCATATTCGTTGTGGATCATGTGTATCATTGCACAAGCATTTCATGTAAAATGCTTGTGCAATGCCGCCCCCTGCCCATGCGCGGCCAATCGGCCGCTAGCAGGGGGTGTCAATCATACTGATCATATCCAATCGGGATGATTGCTGTCCACCGCCTCAGAGGTGGCGGACGATTTAAGGAGCAGCGGTTTTAAGACCACTGCTTCTTAACTTATGTTTCTGGTGAGCCTGAAGGCTCCTACGGAAACGGCTACATTCGCAGCTGCATAAATCTGCCCCTATGTGTTTAATGAATCAAGAAGGGTAAAATAAAAGTTGAGATCCAATCAGCAACAGAACATACTTTGCTAGTCACTGAGTGTACCAATTGTACAAATGCAACACTGAGTTTAGCCCCTTTAAAGGGATTAACCTAAATAAACTAACATCACTTTTATAAAAATATTCTAATCATATCACTACCATTTTTTTTTTTTAAAGAATGACCAGTAATTTATCAAAAGATAGGCAGGATGATAGCAGTTAAAGGGACACTAAAGTCAAAGTTATACTTTCATGATTGAGATAGAGCATATAATTTCAAGAGACTTTCCAATTTACATCCATTATCAAATTGTGCAGTCTTTTTATATGCACACTTTCTGAGCTACCAGCTACTACTGAAAATGTGCTGAGCATGAGTTCCGTGTATAAATATGAGTCTGTGATTGACTGATGGCTGTCACACGATACAGGGCACCTGCAAATTGAAGGATATTGTAAAATTTGTCAGAAAATAAACTACTGCTCATTTAAAAATTTAAAGTAAGTGATATTGCGAACCCAAACTCTGGTTAAATTTAGGCTGTAGTTGGTGGAGAGTTGAGGGGCGTGTTTTCATTCTTAGACCTTGAGTCAGCCCTGGATCTGAAGCTATATTTATGTTGCTTTAATTTATATGTATGCCATCGTATATTTACTTTTGCAGCAAACAGATGATTTACAAAACAATTATCAAAAGAACATTTTAGCGTACAATGTCTCTTTAAAGGGATATTAAACAGGGCTCTTTTGGTACATATTGTGTAAAAAAAACAGCAAACAATTTGTTTTCTTGCATAATGAGAACTTAGAAATTCTCAGTGCAGCCCCTGCCCCCAGTGTGTTAAGGGAGCTGACATGTTTGAAACTTTGGTTTCATTGTGACTGATCCGGGCATGAGCAAATCTGACTCCCTGTTATCGAATCTATTCACTTTATAGTAATCCAGCTCATGTCATTTCAAAAAAATCCTGCAGAGGCTGCCTCCTACTTATAGGGCTGTTACAGGAAGTAATGGACACTGCTAAAATCTAGTTTAAAAGCAAAACAAAACATAAAATGATGAATAATACATATCTTAGTGTTTTTTTTATCACATCAATACAACAGACTGTTTAACATCCCTTTAACAATATATATTTTTTATATTTATATATTTTATTAAAGACCAAAGGTAGTCAATATCAAATAGTATTGGTTTAAAGAAACAAAGAGTGCGCTATTCATTTGCAATAGGTTATGATATCTATCTAAACATTCAAATAATCAAATGGGATTAAGTTAAATGTCTCTATTTAGAATAATGATGGTTTTTAAAATTATTAAATGAACAATTTTAATGGTTAAGTTTTGGGTATTCCTACTCATATCTATATATACATAATAAGTAAAATGTTCCAAATATATATTTATTAAATTTATAAATGAATGGGTGTTCTCAGCATGAAACACCTGTATTGAAGCACTTATGTTCCCTTTGCATCTAATAGTTTATCTTGAATACAATATATAGACTGTATAGTATACAATAATATACAATAGTATTTTCCAAAATTTGCATACACTGATAATATTTATCTAAACTAAGATCTTTCCTATGCTCCGATAAATGCACAAACTATTTAAAAAATAACATTAGCCTTTAAAAAGCCAACAGCTACGTAGAAAATTCAAAGTTCATAATAGCCATGTAAAACATTTAATCTTTAAAATAATGCAATGTTAATATGGTAATTCCTCGAGAATCCCATTAAAAGGTCATTGTCCTGGAGCGCGCTCCCAACAAAACTAACATCCCATTCTTGACCTTTTATTTCTATTTAGCCACTTAGAGGAGTTTGAATTGTAACAGTTTTACCGTCACTTCTTATAAACTGGATACAGTCGGTTATTTCAATTACTTTATCAGATGACTTGCAGGGGAAAAGAGGGCACTTGTATCCAGTAGCAAAATCTCCTTGAATCGACAGATCCTGTGTTCTAAACTCTGTGTTTCAGTTGGCAAAACCCGCCAAGTTTGAAAACAGCTACTACTTACAAAGTGGGTGACGTCACCAAACGTTAGATTAATCCAGTGTGGAATTGCTAACTTCAAAAGTTTCAAGAATACACTTGCGCAAGTGATTTTGGATAAAATAAGCCACCCTCACCGCTGTCTATCCTTGTTAGAAGGTGGGAAATTCTGCACTTAGTACAAATGTACGCAGATATTACTCACACCTATTAGGGCTATAGACACGGATCCTCTGGGTGCTCAGTGAAAAGCTCAATATAGTTGAATGTTTAGGCTCACAGCTTCTACGCGTTTCACTCTCTGCTTTGGGCTTTATCAAAATGCTGTTAGTGCCTCATTTACCTTCTTATATGCAACTTCCTTTTTCGTTATTGGTCAAATTGCTTTCATTTAATTAAAGTGACAGTGGTGCTGTTTTTCTCATCACATAAAGGGCTTTATCGATTCATCAATTGTGCCTTCTTATTGTTACAACTCCTTTATTTTTCATATCAAGTGGCTTATTATATATATCATCCCTATTGTTATTTAAACAAAAATGACCATTTCTTTAAGATGTTGGCTTAATTTAAAATATAATCGACAGTATGTATTCTACTTTATTCTTAGCTATTCTTTACCACTTTTCCAAATAACACAACATTTTCGAAAATATCTGAATGATATATGCATCTAAACAGATTAATTAATTTAATGGGGGACAATGGGAGGAATGGTATAACGTTTAGTGATTATTTAAAGAGTTTAATGACAATGGGTTAAATCATTAATCCAGTTAGGGTTAATTATACATAAATAGTGACTAATCTTTTTCTAATACCAGGATCCTATAGGTTTTTACTAATATATAAAAACTTTAAAGACCTCATTATCTTTGTCAAATATAATAAGGATTTTAAAAATTATGGAGATTGTATTATTGTAGGGTTATATTCTATACATGGGTTTAGATAAGAAATGGTGTAATGTCAAGTTCAGAATTTAAACCTTTAAAAGTGTTCTTCAATAATTTAGATTCATAATTTCCTCCTCTCCAATCCATTTTAACTTTACTTAAGCCCCAATATTTTAGATCTTTAATTCGTTTATTGTGTACCTCTGTGAAATGTTTATACAGGTAGGTGTTTATTGCTCCTCTTTCAATGCTACATAGATGTTCCCTTATTCTATCTCTTAGCATCCTAGAGGTTTCCCCTATGTAAACTAAATTACATGAGCATTGAAGCATGTAAATAACCCTTACTACTACACCTTATGGCGTCCCTAATTTCAAAATTCTTATCCATACCTGGAATTTGTATATTTTTCTGTTTGTTAATATATCTGCAGGCTCAACATGTATGACATGGGTAAAAACCTTTTACATCACGGCCCATCAGATCTTTATCATTTTTCATTATTGTATTGGTTGCTTTTTTGAATTCACTTGGGGCTAAGATTGCTTTAAAATGTCTTGATCTTTTATATATTATTTTAGGGATTGGCGAGATTTTATCTCCTATTATTGGATCTTTTTGTATTATATGCCAATGTTTTTTAATGATTTTTCTCATTATCCAATGATCATTGCTATATTCATTTATAAAGGGAACTTCTATATTTTCATTTGTAACTACTCTTTTAGGATTTATTTCTAAAAGTTTATGTCTAGGGGTGTTTCTAGCCCTTATTTTTGCCCTTTCTTTGTGTTCCTCTTTATAGCCTCATTCTTTAAATTTATTACCTAGAACTTCTATTTGTTTCTCGAAGTCACTGTCTTTTGAACAGCTCTTTCGTATTCTCAGATATTGTCCAGAGGATCCGTTTCTATAGCCCTAATAGGTGTGAGTAATATCTGCGTACATTTGTACTAAGTGCAGAATTCCCCACCTTCTAACAAGGATAGACAGCGGTGAGGGTGGCTTATTTTATCCAAAATCACTTGCGCAAGTGTATTCTTGAAACTTTTGGAGTTATCAATTCCACACTGGATTAATCTAACGTTTGGTGATGTCACCCACTTTGAAAGTAGTAACCGTTTTCAAACTTGGCGGGTTTCGCCAACCGGAACACAGAGTTTAGAACACAGGAGTGGTCGATTCAAGGAGATCTTGCTATTGGATACAAGTGCCCTCTTTTCCCCTGCAAGTCATCGGGTAAAGTAATTGAAATAGCCGACTGTATCCCGTTTATAAGAAGTGACGGTAAGACTGTTACAATTCAAATAAATAAAATGTCAAGAATGGCATGTTAGTTTTGTTGGAAGCGTGCTCCAGGACAATAACCTTTTAACGGGATTCTCGAGGAATTACCATATTAACATTGCATTATTTTAAAGATTAAAAGTTTTAAATGGCTATTATGAACTTTGAATTTTCTACGTAGCTGTTGACTTTTTAAAGGTTAATGTTATTTTTTAAATAGTTTGTGAATTTATCGGAGCATAGGAAAGATCTTAGTTTAGATAAATATTATCAGTGTATGCAAATTTTGGAAAATACTATTGTATATTATTGTATACTATACAGTCTATATATTGTATTCAAGATAAACTCTTAGATGCAAAGGGAACATAAGTGCTTCAATACAGGTGTTTCATGCTAAGAACACCCATTCATTTATAAATGTAATAAATATATATTTGGAACGTTTTACTTATGTATATATAGATATGAGTAGGAATACCCAAAACTTAACCATTAAAATTGTTAATTTAATAATTTTAAGAACCATCATTATTCTAAATAGAGACATTTAACTTAATCCCTTTTGATTATTTGATTATTTGAATGTTTAGATAGATAGCATAACCTATTGCAAATGAATAGCGCCCTCTTTGTTTCTTTAAACCAATTCTAAATAAATACTTATCTAGGAAGGAGATAAGCTGTAAGAGTGGCACAGATAGGTAAAATCTTTTGGTGTATGCGCTAACGTAAATTTCAACCAATATCAAATAGTATGTCCAAGTGTTGTTTGAGAATCACCAATAAAAATATATGTGAACTCATAATAGAAATGTCAAAAATGCAACAAATATATATGTTCATCTGTTGTAGTTGTGTAGGATATTTAACTTTTTTTCTATTGACAGACTAGATGTGCTAAACTGTTCTTATCTGTCATCACATTTACTGTTTCAACATTTCTATTATATGTTGTGCTGTCTCCTTACAAGAACAGAATGGAATTACAGTTGATTGTTCTCATGGGAACACATATTTCCCATAATTTCACTCTGTATCTTCACAAAACACTTCTAAGCCACAGACAGGTCAAAATAGTAAAAAAAAAAAAAATTCTAAGGGAACATTATTCAAAGACTTTTCAGATTTTTTTTATTTTAAAAATAGCACTCTGTTTTCTTCATAAAGGTAAAAAGTGGTCTTTTAAAAAAGCAGATTTTCTAATGATCCCTTTTATATTTTGCCCTCTATTCACAATGTGAACAACATATTTAGGGGTCGATTTATAAAAGGTTTCGCAAGCCTTTTGACCCCTATGACTGCAGATTCTCAGAAGAGAACCTGCAGTCCATATTTAACAAGCAGCGGTCATCAGACCGCTGCTTTCCTAACCTTTCGCCACCTCTAAGGTGGCGAATTTCAATCTCCCCGGTCTCGTCCGACCAGGTAGATTGACAGCTCCTGCCTGTGCGTGATTGGCTG
This sequence comes from Bombina bombina, assembly GCF_027579735.1. Lineage (NCBI taxonomy): Eukaryota > Metazoa > Chordata > Amphibia > Anura > Bombinatoridae > Bombina > Bombina bombina. The sequence continues at coordinate 122,220,600 of NC_069508.1, forward strand.
TGCACGGGCAGGGACGGTATTGCATGCGAGCGCAAAATATTCCGCCAAAGGAATTCAGCCTGCCAGAGGTGAGCAACGGCAGATAGGGGTGCATACGTATGCCCCTGTCCGCCGCAGATTGATAAATCGACCCCTTAGTCAACAACATAATAATTTAAATGTCTAATATTTTCATGTTAAATGATTCCTAAATCCCAGTGTAAATCATGCACAGCTCATTGATAAGGCATTTGAAATTAATCACATACCTTACATCACATGCCTTACAGTTTATCCTACCAGAATCTGCAGGACTAATTAAAGGGACAGTGCACTGTAAATTAGTATTTTCCAATAACTTATACCAGCTGTAGAGTATAAAAGCTATGAGAAATTGCTTCTTGGGTTTATTCTTGTATATGAAATAGTTGATTGTTAAAATAGCTGATGGGTTAAGCTTGCAGGAATATCAGATCTCCTTATTTTATCACTTTTTGTACACACACGTGCTTCTTTATATTATCTCTGTCTGTATCCAAAAACTCAATAGTTGGCCGATTGGCCACGAATCTGCAGGGGGCGGCATTGCACCAGCAGTTCACAAGAACTGCTGGTGCAATGATAAATGCTGAGAGCATATGCTGTGAGCATTTATCGATGTGCAGCAGGCATGATCCGCAATATCGGATCATGTCTGATCGCACAATGATAATTCGGCTCCATTGTGTACACTTACCATGTGAAGGTTTCTTTAGATATTTTAGAAGTCAGCACAGTTAAGACGATGCCACAGACATGATCACATTGGTATTCTTCAATTTCAGTCTGTAGATTAAGTAAATCTCTCTAATAGAAAATAAAGTGTAAATCAAATATCTAAAAGTGGTACATAGTTCTGCATGCCTCCCCCTAACACTAACTATTTCCTAAATGTTCCTTAGCAACAGCTTAATAACCATATGTAACAATCAAGTGTGAAGCTGAGTCACATACAGTATCTCACAAAATTGAGTACACCCCTCACATTTTTGTAAATATTTTATTATATCTTTTCATGTGACAACACTGAAGAAATGACACTTTGCTACAATGTAAAGTAGTGAGTGCACAGCTTGTATAACAGTGTAAATGCGCTGTCCCCTCAAAATAACTCAACACACAGCCATTAATATCTAAACCATTGTTAACAAAAGTAAGTACACCCCTAAGTGGAAATGTCCAAATTGTGCCCAATTAGCCATTTTCCCTCTCCGGTGTCATGTGATTCATTAGTGTTACAAGGTCTCAGGTGTGAATGGGGAGCAGGTGTGTTAAATTTGGTGTTATCGCTCTCATACTGGTCACTGGAAGTTCAACATGGCACCTCATGGCAAAGAACTCTGAGGATCTGAAAAAAAGAATTGTTGCTCTACATAAAGATGGCCCAGGCTATAAGAAGATTGCCAAGACCCTGAAACTGAGCTGCAGCATGGGGGGCAAGACCATACAGTGGTTTCACAGGACAGGTTCCACTCAGAACAGGCCTCTCCATGGTCGACCAAAGACGAGTGCACATGCTCAGCGTCATATCCAGAGGTTGTCTTTTGGAAATAGATGTATGAGTGCTGCCAGCATTGCTGCAGAGGTTGAAGGGGTGGGTGGGTCAGTCTGTCAGTGCTCAAACCATACACCGCACACTGCATCAAATTGGTCTGCATGGCTGTCGTCCCAGAAGAAAGCCTCTTCTAAAGATGATGCACAAGTAAGCCCACAAACAGTTTGCTGAAGATGAGCAGACTAAGGACATGGATTACTGGAACCATGTCCTTTGGTCCGATGAGACCAAGATAAACTTATTTGGTTCAGATGGTGTCAAGCGTGTGTGGCGGCAACCAGGTGAGGAGTACAAAGCCAAGTGTGTCTTGCCTACAGTCAAGCATGGTAGTGTGAGTGTCATAGTCTGGGCCTGCATGACTGCTGCCGGCACTAGGGAGCTACAGTTCTTTGAGGGAACCATGAATGCCAACATGTACTGGGACATACTGAAGCAGAGCATGATCCCCTCCCTTCGGAGACTGGGCCACAAGGCAGTATTCCAACATAATGACCCCAAACACACCTCCAAGACAACCACTGCTTTTCTAAAGAAGCTGAGAGTAAAAGTGATGGACTGGCCAAGCATGGTTCTAGACTTAAACCCTATTGAGCATCTGTGGGGCATTCTCAAATGGAAGGTGGGGGAGCGCAAGGTCTCTAAAATCCACCAGCTCTGTGATGTCATCATGGAGGAATGGAAGAGGATTCCAGTGGCAACCTGTGAAGCTCTGGTGAACTCCATGCCCAAGAGGGTTAAGACAGTGCTGGAAAATAATGATGGCCACACAAAATATTGACACTTTGGACCCAATTTGGACATTTCCACTTAGGGGTATACTCACTTTTGTTGCCAACGGTCTAGACATTGTGTGTTGAGTTATTTTTAGGGGACGGCAAATTTACACTGTTATACAGGCTGTACACTCATTACTTTACATTGTAGTGTAATTTCTTCAGTGTTGTCACATGAAAATATATAATAAAATATTTATAAAAATGTGAGAGGTGTACTTACTTTTGTAAGATACTGTACATTGTGTATTTGTAACCTCTGATGTATGACTTTGACAATTTGATGTGCTTCAGAGTATCCTTTTATCTACTATCTGTCACATTCATCACTTTCAGACTATCTAAAATCTATTGATGTCTAAAATGAATACTTGTAAACTAATTGTGTGCCATATGATGGATCAGTGGCCAAAATCCCCCACCCCCCAGTCTTGGTTTATACATTGTGTATACTTACAATGTGAAGGTGTCTTTAGGTGTTGAAGTAGTCAGCAGAGTTGAAGGACAATGCCACAGACATGATCACATTGGTATTCTTCACTTCCAGTCTGTAGATGAAGTAAATTTCCATAATAGAAAATAAAGTGTAAATCAAATATCTAAAAGTGGTTCATAGTTCTGCATCCCTCCCCCTAACACTATTTCCTAAATGTTTCTTAGGAATAGCTTAATAAGCGTATGTAGCCTCTTTTGTGTTTCTGGTGAGTCTGAAGGCTTGCCAGAAACACGTGCCCACTATTTATGAGGCTGCTGGCACTATAAAGAAAACACAAACAAACACAGGACACAATTCTTCTTGAAAAGCAAATAACTGTTGTTAGTTCACAAACTAAACAGAATTAACCCCTTAGCAGCTAAATCCTGAGATATTCATGATACCTCCCCCAAAAAGAGACACAAAAGGGGGTGGCTACAAGCCACTCCCGATGCGTATCAAAGTGATCGTCCTCTTGCGTTGAGAACACCATTGCCAGACCGGTTACACATAGCAGTTTTGCCATCATGATGCCTTCCATTTAAAAATGACACACTAGTTGCACTACTCAGCTGATTTAATATATTGCAGGGCCTCTCCCATGCAGCCTGTAGATTATTTGGTCTCATGGGCGTGAGTACAAGAACATTTTGCACCATCTCATACACTCCCTCTCTGGCAGTAGAATCTTGCAACTGTTTTTCTGGGAATATGGCATCTCTGGGTTTTGCAGGTACCTTCCCCAATAAGGCTTGCATCTTATCCCTGAATAACACATCATCCCCTGTAACAGAGGTGCCTGTGAAGCCTAGGGTCTTGCTACCTATGGTGTGCTCTCTGAACATATTGTGTGCTGTCAGTTGCTGCTTAACAACCCAGGGCTCTGGAGTAGAATTACTGTACTCCTGCACTCTGTTATTGTTGGTAGGAGATTGACTAACGGCCCCCCTCTTCTCCACTGTCCTAGCTGCTGAGCCTGCTGGGGACTCTGATGCTGCACACCTCTCAGTGTATTTGCTGAATGGCACTGTGGGGGTGTGTAAATACACTTCTCTGTACTCCCCCCCTGTGTCTGCAGGCTGTGTCAGTCTCTGTCCCCTAGTCTGTGCAGTCTGTTTATAGGTCACAGCTGAGGTTACTGGGGTCTCTGTCACCCACAATCTCTCACACTCACTCTGGGGGTCTCTCAAAGAGTATCCTGCACCCGCCTCCCCCATACACTCTGGATTCTTTGGCTCTGCTGCTTCTGTTATAGAGGGGGCTACATTCTCCCCCCACTCTCTCTCACAGTCGGTCTGCCAACTCACATCCTCACACAGAGTTTGGGATCCTTCTGACACTGGCGCAGACAAGTACACATCTTCCTTTTGCCATTTATCCTATATATCCTGTCTTCCCACAGGGAACTCAATTGATCCTGGAACAAACTGGCACAAATCATCCAGTGGCCCAGTCACCCAGTCATTCTATCCCCCGTCAGTCTCACTTCCTTCTATAGAATCCACTGATTCAATCACAGATAGACACTCACCACTCATCTGCCTCCTCTCACAATCAGTTTCTCCCTGTACAGTTACACTCGGTTCAGGCACAGACAGACCCACACAGTCTATCTGCCTTTCTCCCCCATCAGTCTCACACTGTACAGTTGACTTTAATTCCACAGATACTGCTGGTTTAATTACAGGAAGACACACACCATCTATCTGTCGTTCTCCCCAATCAGTCTCTCCTCTTACAGGTTCACATCTTAGCACAGATACCCCCAGTTCAGGCACAGCACTTTGCACACATGCACTCTGTCCTCTCTCCTGGTCATAATGTCTCTGAGCATTTTCACACACAGCCCTTTTCACATAAGGGTCTACAACTAATGTCCCTAGGTCACATGTAGCATTGTCAGGCACATAAAGAGATAACAATGTACCCAAATAAGTACCCAGTAAAACATCATTAGGAATATTTTCAGATACCCCACATTTCTTAAACCTATCCCTGCTCCCCAATCAAGATATACATGTGCCATAGGCACTGCAAGTTTCATTCCCCCAATCCCTTTAACTGCTAGAGTCTTTCCAGGGATATTGTCCTCAGAGTTCACTAGCTCTGGATGCACAATAGTCACTTCTGCACCTGTGTCCCAAAGCCCCAATGTTACCTTATCTCCAACAGTCGCAGGTTGCAAGTTCTCATGGTTGTTTTCCTCTGGACGGGTAACAAACAAAACAGATGCTGGTACTTCTGAGGGATTACCCCCTCCAGCTGATTGCTCCAAGTTAATCTTCTCTGGGCAAGTGGAGCTGATGTGGCCCACTTTGTTTCAAGCAAAGCATCTGCGTGTATTCCCCTGCCCAGATGCAGCACTCGCCCCTCCTTTCCCAGAGGGAACAGACACATGAAACAAAGGCACAGCAGGTTTTGTGAAGGGGGGTCATGCAGCAGCTCCTTTCCAGGTGGATACCCCATTAGAAAAGGATTTTCTCCCATTCTATGGTGACCTGTTGGCTGTGTAAAAATCAGCCCGCTCACCAGCTTCCAATGCTGTTAGGGGTTTACGGTCCAAAACCCATTCTTGAACTTCTGCTGGGCACAGCTGCATAAATTGCTCCTTCATGATCAAATCTTCCATCTCTTCTATAGTGGCAACCTTTAGCCCTCTAACCCACTGTTTAAATGCTGTCATCAACTTCCCAACAGCTGCAATATAGCTCTCTGACGTACCTTTCTGCAGAGAACGGAATTTCTTCCTGTACACCTCAGGAGTAAGATTATACCTCCTCTGCAGTGCAGCTTTAATGGAATCATAGTCCTGATCAAACTCTGGGGGTAGTTCAGCAAAAGCCTCCAGTGCAGGACCTTTCAGGCCAGGGGTAAGGTACTTGGCCCACTGCTCCCATGGCAACTGGAACTGTCTGCAAACTTTCTCAAAGCTATGCAGGAATACATCCACATCTCCATCTTTCTCCAGAGTGGGAAAATTCTCTGCACGCACTCTGGGAACAGGTGGGTCTCTAGGTTCACTAACAGGTGAGACCATCCCTCTCTCCAACCGTACAAGCTGTAGCTGATACTCTCTCTCAGCCTGTCATTCAGCAGCCTGTCTTTCAGCTGCCAGAGACTCTCTCTCAACTGCTAGAGACTCTCTCTCAGCTTCCCTAGCCGCCTGTCTCTCAGTCACAGCAGCCTGTCTCTCATAAAATTTTGTAATCAGTTCCATGCGCAAACTTGCATCCACTGAGCCCATATGTTTCAGAACAGTTTGCTAATAACAGTCCAATGAATCCCCAGATCCTGATGAATCACTCCCCAAAGCTGCAGACACCTCTCCTGCGGCTTGGCTGTTATCATATTCAAAAAGAGCTTGTATTAGTCCATCTTTGTTCTTTCCAAGGGTTGGAATATCATGCTCCTGGCATAACAGTGCCAACGTTTCCTTCATTTGTTGCTCGTATGTCTCCATAGCAAAAATAAAATAGAAAACAAAAACAGAGAATAGGGAAGGGGACTGTTTGCAATGTGTGACTATATAATGCACTGAGTTTTAGCCTTTGGAAATTGTGAGTTACAATTTCTTTTTAGTACTGGGATTTTCACACTAGCAAATCCACAAGCACTAAAATCTAATAACAAAAATTATCTGCACTGCTGCCCACCCTGCGCCAGTCACTTATTTGGCACATAAAGGGTTATCAGATCCCTTCTACTCTCACTAATAGGTCACAATCTAGCCACACCAGGCCAGCTTGTGATTTAGTTCCGTGGGTGCAAGGGTTAACAACACTCCCTAGTCTGTACTAGACATAAAAGAAATGCCCAAAACTCCCCTTTAATGCCACCCACACTAAACTAACACCATATAGCTCCAAAACGACCACCACTTAAAATGTATTAAAGGGAAAATCCTAAGGAAAAACCCAGACTTACACATTAACTCTCTGAGTACAATTTAGCAGAAAATAACCTAAATTATACAATTCTAATATTCCAGTCTCTTTCAGTAACGTGGTTCAATTATTTGACAAAGGCCAAACCTAGTAAAGGAATTATTTATTATGCCAAAAATATTATGCACAATGCATTATTAATAAAAAGTTGTTACAAATACAATTACACACAGCAAACAGGTTAAAATAAAAAAAAGAAAAAAACAGATTGAATACTTTACTAGTCTCAAGATCTGCACCTGGGGACTGGCATGAAGCAATTGGGTCCTTACTCTGTAGAACAGCTCCCCTTGTAAGAATGACAATCTTATAGTTAAAAAATAAGATTCTTATACCTATTTTCCAGAGATCAAGTTACCTGACCACCCCCTCCTGGGCGGGCTAAGAAACCCCCCTGTCTTTACAACCTTCAATAAACTAAGTTTTTGCCTGAAATTATAGAACCCATTATAATTTCTGCTAGGTAACTTTATTTTCAGATATACTGACCGGTAATCTCTTGGTTTCATTGGGAGAATCAATTTGATACCAGATATGACATAGGTTGTCATATTTACCTTCATTTAATGTCATAATAGTTTTAAACACATATATACCAATGTCCTTTTTTTGACCTCCTCACGATATGGGGAGAAGCACTGTTGTATCTCTGGAGCTAAAAGCTTGAGTGGCTTTATGACTCAATGCATACACAATAACATTTGGTGGAGTGAGCCTTAGAAACTATTTATGAGGCTCCTGTCACTTCAAAGAAAACACAAACAAACACAGGACACAATTCTTCTTGAAAAGCAAATAACTGTTGTTAGTTCACAAACTAAACAGAATTAACCCCTTAGCAGCTAAATCCTGAGATATTTGTGACAATGATGTTGTCTCTGACATTGATCCTCTCGCCCCGGAATGGCCCGCCTACGACTTCATCATCCTTCTCATCTTTTTGGAGGGCTAGGGGCACCTGGACTTCCTGCCGCATCCCTGCCTGTTGAGCTATGTTATGAAGGGTGCTGCAGGCTATTATGATCTTCGCCACCTTCCTAGGGCTGTATTGGAGGGCTCCTCCAGACATCGAAAGCGCATTTTAAGGACCCCAAACATCCATTCAACTACAGCACTAGTTCGCCTGTACGCCTGATTATAGCGATCCTGTTCCTCATCGGTGGGGTTACGTAGAGGTGTAATGAGCCAATTCCGGCTCATGTAACCCAAATCACCTATAAATAATCAACATTATGAAATGTCAATATTATAAATATATGGGTCGAAAGAGAATTATCTCAAAAGTAAATAGGCGCACTGCTAGACAATTATAAATATTATAGTATTAATATACTGTGTGGTGTATACATAAACAAAGTTCAAAACCAATCAGTTGGTACAGGTTAGTTCTTTCCCAGTAAAGTTCTGGTATAGGGTAAGTGATAGCGCTTACCAGAGCCAACCTCAATCCTATGAGGTAAGTGATCAGCAATGGAGTATAGATGATCCCTTAGAAACTGTGTGCTCCCGTGGAAATCTCTTGGTATCTGTTGCTCCTTGCCAATGAAGATCCTGGACTCTCTTATGAAAGCAAGAATGATCCTTTGGTTCTCTCTATGGTATTTGTTGAAGAACTGCAGTTTGTAGAGGAACTTGTTGGTAAAATGGCAATCTTGGACTCTCTATGGATTCCTTTCTTCTTTCAGAAGCTTGGATGTCCAATATTCTCTGATTTTGAAAGCAAAGTGCAGATAATAACCAGGAGTCTCTACAGCCCTCTATGATATGATATATGATAAATAATAAGATTAAAAAAATAAACATTAAAAGAAAAAATATATATACAATGCATTTGTGTATACGAAAATCTCATAAAATCCATGAAATTAAAATGAAGGTTAAATGTTTACATAGCATAGCAAAAATGTCTATATTTAATAAACATTAATTGATCTGCTAGTGGTTTTGCTGAGTCTTTCAAACTGCCAAACAGTCATCTACATCAGTTATTTTTATAGAACTACACCGTCCCTTTTAAAGTATTGTCAAGGCTATGACCTGCTACATATCTGTTTATATAAACCTAGACATTTGCTGAAAGAGACAAGTAAATGTTTAAACCTCATTCTATATCTGCACATTTTAGCTATGACCTGCTACATATCTGTTTATATAAACCTAAATATTTGCTGAAAGAGACAAATAAATGGTTAAACATCTTTCTATATCTGCACATTTTAGCTATGACCTGCTACATATTTCTTTTTTGAGCTCAACCCAGACATTTGCTGAAAGAGACAAGTAGATCGTTAAACCACATATCTGCACATTTTAGCTATGACCTGCTACATATCTGCTTTGGGCTAAACCTAGACATTTGCTGAAAGAGACAAGTAAATGGTTAAACCACATTCTATATCTACACATTTTAGCTATGACCTGGTACATATCTGTTTTGAGCTTAACCTAGACATTTACTGAAAGAGACAAGTAAATGGTTAAACCACATTCTATATCTGCACATTTTAGCTATGACCTGCTACATATCTGTTTTGAGCTAAACCTAGACATTTACTGAAAGACAATTAAATGGTTAAACATCATTCTATATCTGCACATTTTGCACATTACACAAACACAACTGTTTGCGAACATTACAGTGGCAATTGTCTAACTTCTTAGCCATGCTGTGCACAAGTACTCACCAACGAGCAACCTGTGGGAGAACTGTTTGTCCTCAAACTGTTGCCAGAGTGAGGACTGCCTAAAGATACGGGCGTTGTGACTGGCGCCCCAGAAATTCGCAAACATGTTGATAATTCACATCCACAAATGAACTGCATGATCAAACTATGAAAGTCTTTGTGATTTCGTAAAGGACCCTCTTCTGCTGGAGCCAGCAGAGCAACATGGGTGCAATCTATTGCTCCCAAAACATTTGGCATTTCAGCTATTTGATAGAATTCCCTCTTGAGGTATCTCCAATCATCCTCATTTTGAGGGAATCCTTCGAAAAGCCTACAAATTCTTTTCATGGCATTCAGAAACCTTTAAAAAACCACAGAGAAGGTGCATTGAGACATACCAGACAAGTAGCCCTCTGTGGATTGAAAGCCTCCGGAGCCAGAACATGTATGCAGCAAAGCATCTTGGACATGCCAGGGATTGCAGTGTGCATATCTGCAGTGCCCAGCTGCTGTCTATTGAGCCGATACTTGTCAAAAACCTCGGCATTGCTCATGTTATCCAAGGTGAGCCTCACCCTTTGAACAGGCATTTCACATGCTCCTCTTCGAGGTGCCGGGCATGCCTGAGTCTGTTGTACATAACTTGTCCAACAGCACCAACACAATCTAACTGGGGGTTGTCCATATTTGCAGAGCAAAGCAGCACAAGTCAAATAGAAGAGCAAACACGCAACGAGTAACAAGGTATTCAAACACGCAAAAGTGATCTGATACAATGTCGGTCATAAGGGATGTATTGGCCATAGTGTTTGGGTGATTTATAGTGCAAAATGTCCAATGGTAGCGTGTTTGTAATGATTGCTGATTGTATACACCTGATTGTATCTGAGCGGCGCAAATGCTTTCAATGTGGGTGGTTTTTTTTTGGTCTGTTTGTTGAAATTTTTCCCCCCAATAATTTGTAATGTGAAAGTGTTAAAGTGTAAAATGAAACATATATAGTGCATTTTCCTAATGTTTGTTCATATGCGTAACAAATACTTAGTAAAACACAAGTCCATGCTAACATGATTCAAAGTGCATATGGATTGAGCAATATTGTTCCAAAACGATAAAGTAACGTCTGACATATATAATTGATTGGCGGGATTTCAATATTTTACGTGTACCATTGAAATCGCAATAATAATAATGAAGATATTACAAACCTCTCATCTACGTATTTGTAATATTGAGAAACTGATTAAAGAGGCAGTAAAGTCCTAATGATAGAATCCCTATGGTTCAAGCTTAGAATGATGTTGTCATATTAGCTACATGCCTGTCTATTTTCCAAATCTTCGTTCTCTTATTCTAGTTTGCAACATTATTATTATGTGATGATTAAAAAGATAAATGTGTGTTTTGTTGTTGTGTGATGTGTGTTATGTACATATATTTATGTATTGTGATTCTCTCCCACATATGTTCATTTACATAAAGCAGTTTAGCATTGCTGTTCCTTCAAAAAAAGTGACAAATAGATTTTCTAATGATATATTTTAATTTGACGAAATTCCTAATGGTATATTATGTTTAAATCCTGATATTAAAGGGACACTAAACCCATAATTTTTCTTTTATGATTCAGACGGAGAATACAATTTTAAACAACATTCAAATGTACTTCTATGATCTAAATAGCTTCATTCTTTATATATCCTTTGTTGAAAAAATAGCAATGCACATGAGTGAACCAATCACAGAAGGCATCTATGTACAGCCATTAATCATCATCTACTGAGCCTATCTAGATATGCAATTCAGCAAAGGATATGAAGAGAATAAAGCAAATTATATAATAGAAGTAAATTAAAAAACTGTTTACATTTCCATATCTTTCAAAATCATGACATTTAAAAATGGGGTTTTTATGTCCCTTAAAATTTGTGTTAATTCTTGAAAATGATTTTGTATTTGTCATGATACAATTGATCGTGATTTATACTTGATGTAATGTAATTTCCTAAATGATTTTGACCTTCTACTGATGTTCACACATGTAAAACACATAACTACAGAATTTATAAATTAGCGCAAATCATAGGCCGCCCATATTATGAGTTTAAAAATAGAAAATGATCACCTGCATTACGGAAGGAGGATGATCGCATGCAGGAGCACGTATTCTCCATAGAAGTCAAATGAGGAGAGATATAGAAAAAAAATATCATTCTAACACTCCTGTTGTGCTCATAGTGAGTGACGTCATGTCAGTCTGTGAAATAGTACATGAAATAGTGATTATTTCATATTGCAAAAAAGGTTTTGTGAACGTAATCTGCTGTATATTGTTTGTATGTAGATCATTTTGTATGTATGTGATGATATTTGTACGCAGATCTAGCTAAATGACTGTTTGTTCATGTAGGTCTATGTGAGTCAATGTAAAATGGATTTGTGTGCATTTTATTTCTAACACCAGAGATCTCGTATCTTTGGTCCGTTATAAATTTTTTTTATATATATATTTTATTAAAATTTAATTTATTGTACAGTATTTCTATGAGTATAAGTATACTTTGTATTACATTTTTGATGTGATTAGTGAAGGTTTTTGGTTGTGATATATCAATAACTACTGGTCTTAGATAGCATTATGGATTTGTGCGTAAATGGGGATTTTTGTTGTGCTATGGATTTTTAAAAAAACTTGTAATGGCTGCATTATGGAAATTGATGCGTTATGGGCCATAACACTACAAATTGAGCCATAACGCACAACTCGTAATCTAGGTGTTATTTTGTGAGATCTACTCTCTCTTCTATTTTGTATATATGTATTTATTTCTAGTTTGCACCATTTTATTTGCTTATATGATTGTATGTGAAGGGAGTATTACTGCTTTTCTTTTTTTACTATGTTTATAGAAATATATTTTTACCTCTGTAATTACCTTGTATCGAAGCTTCTGCTGACTGCCTCCTTATCTTAGTTCTCTTGACAGACTTGCATTTCAGGCAATTAGTTCATTACTCCATGTGCATGAGCACAATGTTATTTATATAAACACATGAACAAACGCCCTCTAGCTGTAAAAACCTGTCAAATGCATTCAGATAAGAGGCGGCCTTCAAGGGCTTCGAAAAAAGCATATGAGCCTACCTAGGTTTAGCTTTGAACTAAAAATACCAATAGAACAAAGCAAATTTGATGATAAAAGTAAATTAGAAAGTTGTCTATGACTACGGTCTGTGAGACCGAAACCGGTCAGACTCTGTATTCCTCTCTTCCTTTTAATATGCTTCAATACATTTTGTTTTTATTTTTACTTAAGAAGATTCATTTTTGGTTTAATTCATGGACTGCTATGAACTTTTTTTATTTAAATTAGAAAGCTGTTTAAAATTGCAAGCGCTAGCTGAATCATGAAAGTTTAATTTGGACTTTAATATCCCTTTAACTCAGTTCTTCTAGCAAAATATACTGACTGGGTTTGACCCTTGATAATGCATAGTTAATGAAAAATTTCAAATCCCCTACAACAGGGGTGTCCAAACTTTGCTCTCCAGAGGTTTTGGAACTACATTTCCGATGATGCTCAGCCAGCATTTTATTTAGCTGAGCATCATGAGAAATGTAGTTCCAAAACCTCTGGAGAGCAAAGTTTGGACACCCCTGCCCTACAATTCCCCTGCAATTCATCTCTTTGTGAAAAGAGGATATTCCCAGCTCCCTCTAACCATGACTGATGTTGAAATTTGCCTTTCTCTGCATTCCAGTTCTGATTCATTTGCACATGTGCAGCAACTCTCCTGCAAATATCTGCAGTATAAGCTAAAATCCAAAATGGTGGCACCAATGACTAGAGAGGTGCATGAAATATTTAGTGTTTAATGCCCCTTTATTTGTTATAAGTATATAACATTTTTCGTTTGATGCATTTAATTAATTGGATGACAGCTGTATAAGCAACTGAACAAACTCCACAAGGAAGGACCTATTTTCCCCAAGAAACAGCTACATTGTGGCAAAAAGCATCTAATTTAAAGTGACAGTAATCATAGTTCCTTTAAACTCTTCTCAATAGGTTTCCTCAGATACCTTTCTTTAAAGATGCTTCCCTGTTAAAATTCTTACATTTCTATGTTAAAATAAAGAAAAAATACATTACAGTTATAGCCTGATTTACTAGTATTTATTCAATTTGTTTTGTTTTTATTTATGTTGCCATCAGCAAGTACAGCCATTCAGAAGCCATACTGCCACTGTATGTCCTACCGTGTTTCAGTCAAGCACCGCAATATAATCCACTGTTTACATTGATTGTCTTAACGTTGCAGGGGTTTAACAATAGTACAATAATAAAATGCTGTAACACATTTCTGCCCCCCCTACAATTTTTTTGATGTTGTAGAGAATTTTGATAATCATTTTATCATAACTTTATATATGAATAAAGAGATTTTCTTTAAATTGTCAATTTTGTAATGTAATTTTAATAGTAATATTTATCTTTACTTATGTGATCAAAGCCTGCATATTTTCACACAGGCAAGTGCAGTCCATTTTTACTAAACTGTGCATTTCACAAAATCGTTTCTGTTTGACTGATCGATGCTGTCTAATTATCTTCTGTACTGCATTTAAGCCACACAGATAACTGCTCGCTAAGTTTCTGCTTAAAACTGAATTATGTCTACAAAAAAATTAGTATTGTCAAACTATATCTCAAGAGATGTCCAACTGGATTGTTTTTGTTTTGTTCTCAAACTTGCAAATCCTTAACAATCCAATTATAAAGTCATGCTGAAACTCAAATGTGCTACATATGCAGTTTGTATTTTGTTTATCTGTAGTAAATACTATCAGTCACCCCAAAACACCCTGAGGGAAGAGCTGTACATAGTATATGTATGTTTATAGTTTGTTAGGAGATGCAGAAAATGTATGTTAAGTAATTTGACAAGTTTGCAGGTGGACACTATTGGGTCCTTTAAAGAAACAAAGCACTTGTGTTTGCACATCACTGTTAAACAGCTGCTTGAACAATCGCTCAAACAACAGCATTTTTTGTTGTTGCTAAAACTATTGTATACGTTAGAGTCATCATAATGATATATACAGAATCGAACAAACTTGTTTATCTTTTCGTGTTTACTACAATTAAATTTTGAAATCATCTGTTTAGTAAATTATGTGTTACTCAGAGGAAGGCTGCATAAATTGCAATAGCAAAGAGTTACAATTATATCGTAATTACATAGTAAATAATCAGGGAACTCGAATCACATCAGTGGCAAGAATCCTCTTATTGAGATTCAAAGTGTTTGTTTTCAAAACTAGACTTCTTATTTTCTAATATTTTGAAGTTTCTATTCTGTATAGATGTACAGGAAGCATAATGTATCGTTATTTTAAGGGATATGAAACAGTGCTCATTTAGTAAAAAAATATGTTAAATCAAGGTAAAAATAAAAAGAAACAGACTGTGCTAAAAACAGCAAACATATTTTCTTGCAATATAAGCACTGCCTTTAGTCAGATAAGGGAGCTAGCATTACAGTACTTAAGTTCTACTGTCTAATTATTTTCTTTTTTACAAATGTCCTTAATAAGTATGTGCAAGAAACTGATTGGAGCTATTGCAGATGTCTCCCAGCAACCAGTAGCAACGACTTGAGAGGGAAAGATCCTCTTTTGCCTTCCTGTAGAGACTACAGGAAATAATCGACCCTGCCCAAATGAAGTCAAAGAAAAAAGAAATAAAAGGTCATATTATTTTAAAATTATATTGCAATGATTTCTGTTAAGTATAACCCCTTGAAATGTAAGGTTTAATTGTGGATACATAGGGGCCGATTTATCAAGTGTCTGGCGGACATGATTCACTGTAGCGATCATGTCCGCCAGACATCAATAAATGCCAATAGCATACGCTGTCAGCATTTATCATTGCACAAGCAGTTCTGGTGAACTGTTTGTGCAATGTTGCCCCCTGCAGATTTGCGGCCAATCGGCCATTAGCAGGGAGTGTCAATCAACCCGATCGTATGAGATTGGGCAAATTAATGTCCGCAGCCTCAGAGGCAGCGGACGAGTTAAGGGATACTAAACCCAATTTTTTTCTTTTATGATTCTAATAGTAATTTACTCCTATTACCAATTTTTCTTTGTTGTCATGCTATCTTGATTTGAAAAAGCAGTACTTTAAGCTTTAGAGCCGGACCATTTTTTGTTTAGCACATGGGTAGCACTTGCTGATTTGTGGCTAAATGTAGCAAACCAATCAGCAAGCTCTACCAAGGCGCTGAACTAAAAATGGGCCGGCTCATAACCTTTTATTACTGCTTTTTCAAATCAAGATAACAAGAGAACAAAAATTGATTATAGGAGTAAATTAGAAAGTTGCTTAAAATTGCATGCTATATCTGAATCATGAAAGAAAAAAATGTGGGGTTAGTATCCCTTTAAGGAGCAGCAGTCGTAAGACCACTGCTTCTTAACTCCTGTTTCCGGTGAGCCCGAAGGCTCGCGCGGAAAAAGGGGTATACAGCCCCATTTGGGCCGTGATAAATCGGCCCCATAGTGTGCATATATAACACATTTATGGTGGGTGCAGACCTTTTTGTAGTACAGCTCTTAACAGAAAACATTTAAAGGGCCACTAAACCCAAAATCTTTCTTTCATGATTCAGACAGAGAATACAAATTTAAAAAACATTACAATTTACTTCTATTATTTATTTTGCTTCATTTTTTATATATCCTTAGTTGAAGAAAAAGCAATGCACATGGTGAGCCAATCACACGAGGCTTCTATGTGCAGCAACCAATCAGGAGCTACTGAGCATATCTAGATATGCTTTTCAGCAAAGAATATCAAGAGAATAAAACAAATTAGATAATATAAGTAAATTAGAAATATGTTTAAAATTGCATTCTCTTTCTAAATCATGAAAGAAAAAATGTGGGTTTCATGTCCCTTTAAGTGCTGCATTACGAAAGGTCTTGAGAACAATAAATGTTTCATAAATTAAAAGTGTACATCAACATATCAATTAAGGGCTAGATTACGAGTGTAATGCAATTTATCACTTCTGCTCTTGCGTTAAAGGGACACTGAACCCAAATTTTTTTTTGTGATTCAGGTAGAGCATGCAATTTTAAGCAACTTTCTAATTTACTCCTATTAACAAATTTTCTTCATTCTCTTGGTATGTTTATTTGAAAAGAAAGAATGTAAGTTTAGATGCCAGCCCATTTTTGGTGAACAACCTTGGTTGTCCTTGCGGATTGGACAGCACCAATAAAAAATTGCTGTCCATGGTTCTGAACCAAAAAATGGCTGGCTCCTTAGATTAAATGCCTTCTTTTTCATATAAAGATAGCAAAAGAATGAATAAAAATTGATAATAGAAGTAAATTAGAAAGTTGCTTAAAATTGCATGCTCTATCTGAATCATGAAAGAAAAAAATTGGGTTTAGTGTCCCTTTAACTCTGCTAGACGTTGGCTTTTTTCACGTGTCGGGTAGTGCGCGTATTACAAGTTGAAAGTAAACAGTTTTCACACAAGCGTTACCCTGACGCATGCAAAAACCCGAAGTCTGAATATCGCAACCGTTTTAACATATTTCCCCTTAGACTTCAATGGAGAGTGAAAAGAAAACCTAACACCTGACTCTCGCGTAAACCCGATCAAATTTTCTTAAAATGAAATATTAATATTTCCTATTCCAATGTTTTTTACTTAAAAGAATATATTCTATTTATTCATAAATATATATTTCTACACATAAATATATATTGTACCAAAATACCATTTAGGGAGCGACCCGATATACGGCGTAAGCGAGGGAACCCGCGCCGCCCGTAGTTTCACCTCGCACATCGGGGTATCCAATATACCCCGCCGGCAGTTCCTAAAGTGCCGTAAGTCGGACAAACTAGCGATGTCCATAAATAAGCGTAAGTACAAAGTTCTGGAGTCGCCAGTGACTTACTGCCTGCGCCAAAAAAAACCATACTAAATATGAAATCTCCGTAACTGTCTAACACGCCTTCCAAACATCATCCCGACACGTATACCCCTATATCCGCAATCCCCCCTCTCACTCCTAATAATAAATATATTAACCCCTAAACCGCCTCTCCCGGACCCCGCCGCCAGCTACATTAAATGTATTACCCCCTAATCTGATCCCCCTACACCGCCGCCAGCTACATTAAATATATTAACCCCTAATCTGATCCCCCTACACCGCCGCCAGCTACATTAAATGTATTACCCCCAAACCTAAGTCTAACCCTAACACCCCCTAACTTAATTATTCTTTAAATAAATCTAAATAATATTAATATTATTAACTAAATTATTCCTATTTAAAACTAAATACTTACCTATAAAATAAACCCTAAAATAGCTACAATAAAATTAATAATTACATTGTAGCTATTTTAGGATTTATATTTATTTTACAGGTAAGTTTGTATTTATTTTAACTAGGTATAATAGCTATTAAATAGTTAATAACTATTTAATAGCTACCTAGTTAAAATAATTACAAAATTACCTGTAAAATAAATCCTAACCTAAGTTATGATCGGGTGGGTTTGAGAGTAGGGGTTTGTAGGTGGTGGGTTGTAATGTGGGGGGGGATTGTTCTTTTTTTTTACAAGTAAAAGAGCTAATTTAAGGGCTGGTAACAGAGCTGATTACTTTTGTAATTTAGTTTAGGGTAGGGAAATTTTATTATTTTGGGGGGCTTTTTTATTTTATTAGGGGGCTTAGATTAGGTGTAATTAGATTAAACTTCTTGTAATATTTTTTTATTTTTTTGTAATTTAGTGTTTGTTTTTTTTGTAATATAGTTTAGTTTATTTAATTGTATTTTAGTTTAGATAATTGTAGTTTATTTAAATAATTTATTGATAGTGTAGTGTTAGGTGTATTTGTAACATAGGTTAGGATTTATTTTACAGGTCATTTTGTAATTATTTTAACTAGGTAGCTATTAAATAGTTATTAACTATTTAATAGCTATTGTACCTAGTTAAAATAAATACAAAGTTACCTGTAAAATAAATATAAACCCTAAAATAGCTGCAATGTAATTATTATTTATATTGTAGCTATTTTAGGGTTTATTTTCTAGGTAAGTATTTAGTTTTAAATAGGAATAATTTAGTTAATAATATTAATATTATTTAGATTTATTTAAATAATAATTAAGTTAGGGGGTGTTAGGGTTAGACTTAGGTTTAGGGGGTAATATATTTAATATAGTTGGCGGCGGTGTAGGGGGATCAGATTAGGGGTTAATATATTTAATATAGGTGGCGGCGGTGTAGGGGGGTCAGATTAGGGGTAAATATATTTAATATAGGTGGCGGCGGGGTCCGGGAGTGGCGGTTTAGGGATTAAACACTTTAATAGATATTGTGATGGGGGATTGCGGTTGACAGGTAGATTGACATTGCGCATGCGTTAAGTGTTAGGTTTTATTTTGCAGACATTTTAGGGAGTTACGGTGCTCCAATACTCAGCGTAAGGCTTGCTACTTCTGCATTTTGTGGCGAGGTGAAAATGGAGTAAGATTTCTCCATTTTCGCCACATAAGTCCTTACGCTGTATATTGGATACCAAACTGCGCGGGTTTTCTATGTCCGTCTATGGGGGGAAAAACTATGGGCGAAGGCAGAAATATATACGAGCGTAACTTCTATGTTACGCCGTATATGTGATACCAAACTCGCGCAAAATCTGGCGCCGCCGGCTTCTGCGGGCGACGCTGCATATCAAATCGGGCCCCAGGTATACCTATATAGGGCCAGATTGCGCGTGAAGTGCAAAAGTTTGAACGCAAGCGATAAGGGGTGTATTGCTATACTATACCATTATGCTAGCAAAGAACTGCTAATAACAAAATTGGTTCAGCTGCCTAGAATTGTAATAAATGTTACAATGAATGTCACATGAGAAAGAACATTAAATTTTATCCTTAAAGTGAATGACAATTTTAGCAGCCTGTAATTTGAATACTGATATATCAACTCATAACTAGCTAAACCGCAAAGTTTAAAAAAAAATAAAAAATAGGTTAGTTATATTTACCAAAATTCAATCCGTTCGCACCCGGACTCCTCCTACTCACCACTTCCTATTTCTGAACATTGTGACGTATAGAGCGGTCCCACCCACTCTATATGTATCTCTAAAGTGCGCAACCATGGAGATCTTACAACGCGCATGCGTTACAATCAGATCTATCAGATATACACATGTGTTTGAAAAAATATTAATTTACTCTACGCATATGTTAACATCAGCATTAATCTGCGCATGCGTTACAATCGCATTTACTTTGATCATCGACGTGAATCACTTATGAGTCTAGATATTATCAGCTAATGCATGTGCAGAAGAAGCCCATGACGTGGCAAAAAAGGGGTTGAACACCCGGGGGGGGGGTAAACTGGATTGGCAATGTTGTCATTCAATCGCCCAAAGTGGGACAAAATTGAGGGCAGAGGAATTGAGGGACAAAATTAAAGATTAAAAGGTACATTTGTGCATTTCTAAATAAAAAAAGAACTGATTTGTAGAGCTTAATAAGATTACGATAAGCACTACAGGTGAGTTTACATTCGCTTTAACCTGAGCCAGTGAATTAAAAGCCTTCAATATTATCTTACCTTAAATGATTGTAATGTGTTTTTTTTCCGTAAAATTACTGGTTTTGAAAAAGTTATTAGTTCTGGCAAACAACATTTTAAAGCATTGAAAAAAACACAATCTTCCTTTGATTATTCACTTGTAAATTAAAAAAATGTTTCCAACTATTGACAATATTATTAGAATAGAACTATACTGGATGGTGATGGAAAACTGGGTGTTATTTACAGGAAGCGTTTAGACAATATAAACATTTAAAAATGCACAGATTCCAAACATTCAGTTTTTTAAGTAAAATTAAATATTTGCATGTTATCAAATTCTGCTAAGGTTTTTTAATTGTATTCTTATTTGAGTTCTTTTGACAAACTTGCATTTTAGCCAATCAGTGCTGACTCCTAGGTAACTCCACATGCGTGAGCACAATATTATCTATATAACTGTCAAAATGCATTATATATAACTGTCAAAATGTATTCAAATAAGAGGCGGCCTTCAAGGGCTAAGAAATTAGCATATGAGCATACCTAGGTTTAGATTTCAACTGAAAATTCCAAGAGAACAAAGCAAAATTGATGATAAAAGTAAATTAGAAAGTTGTTTAAAATTACATGCCCTATCTGAATCATGAAAGTTTATTTTTGACTAGACTGTCCCTTTAATTTTGATTTTAGTGTCCCTTTTAAGACTGCTACAATCTTCATACAGATTGTTTGATCAGTGCAGTAGTGCATTCATATCCATCCGGGCTACAACAGAGGAGATGAGATAAAAAACACTAAGGACCATTTATCAAGCTCCAAATGGAGCTTGAGGCCCGTGTTTCTGGTGAGTCTTCAGACTTGCCAGAAACACAAGTTATGGAGCAGCGGTCTAAAGACCGCCTGCTCTGATGAGGCGGGCAGGAATCGCCACAATTCAACCCGATCGAGTATGATCAGGTTGATTGACACCTCCCTGCCCATTGACTGCGAGTCTGCAGGGGCAGCGTTGCACCAGCAGCTCTTGTGAGCTGCTGGTGTAATGCTGAATACAGAGAGCGTATTGTTCTCCGCATTCAGCAATGTCTGTCTGACCTGATCTGCACTGTCGGATCAGGTCCGATAGACATATCCTACAGTCACGATTTATCTAGCAGCGGTCATCAGACCGCTGCTTGCCTACCCTGTTCTCCACCTCTACGGTGGAGAATATCAGTCTCCCCAGTCTTTTCTGACTGGGGGATCGGTAGCTCCTGCCCACGCATAATTGGCTGTACGTGGGCAGGGTTGCACGCAAGCACATAGGAGGAGAACTCAGGTGGATAGGGGCAAATATGTTCGCTCCTGTCTATCATGGATTGATAAACTGAGCTCTAAAGATGCTTTTAAGTGGAAATGTATACGGACTGCAAAATAAAAAACCATTTGCAAAAAATATGGCCTTTTAAATTTTTATAAAACATTTATTTGGTATGAAGATGTTTTGCTATGCAGTGCATTATTGTTGACATATACTGTATATGTATAACATTATTTCAATTTCATTTAAGATTATTTATTGTTCACAAAGGCGCAATTTAAAGAGAGAAGGCAGTTCATAGCAATTTTTCACATGTTTACAACTGAACTGAGACTTAAAAAACCTGTAATTTCTCTCCTAGGGAGTTCTATGTCCTGGATTGATTCAACCACCCATAAAAAATAGTAGAATTGTATGTTGACCTTGACAGTAGTTTAGAATAGGGTAATCATTTTCTCAATCCCAATCTCAATTGAATTGATCTAAAAATAAATTGAATACACTACATCAAATTTAGGTCTTTATTTTGCTTTTAAAGAGATAGTCTACAATAACATTTTAATTTTTTTAAAAGATAGATAATCCCTTTATTACCCATTCCCCAGTTTTGCATAACAAGCACAGTTAATACACTTTATACCTCTGTGATTACCTTGTATCTAAGCCTTCTCTGACAGCCCCCTGATCACATGACTTTATTATCTATTGACTCACATTTAGTACTGTGTTGTGCTAACACTTAAATAACTCCACAGGTGTGAGCACAACATTATCTATATGGGCCACATGATCTAGCAGTCTTCTGTTGTGAAAAGCTAATAAAAAAGCATGTGATAAGAGGCTGTCTGTAGTGGCTTAGAAACAGGAAGAAATTTAGAGGGTTAAAAGTTATAAAGTATATTAATATAACAGTGTTGCTTCTGCAAATCTGAGGAATGGGTAGTAAAGGCTTTGTCTATCTTTTCAAACAATAACACTTTTAGGGGCCGATTATTAAGCGGCGGATGGACATGATTCCCTGTGGCGAATCATGTCCGCCCAACATCACTATACGCTTTCAGCATTTATCATTGCACAAGCATTTCTTGTTCAATGCTGCCCCCTGCACATTCACGGCCGCTAGCAGGGGGTGTCAATCATCCCGATCGTATCTGATCTTGATGATTGCAGTTAACTCCTGATTCTGGCGAGCCTTTGACTCGCGCGGAATTAGCAGCATTTGCTGCTTAATAAATCAGCCCCTTAGTGTAGACTGTCCCTTTAAGATGCTATTTTAGTGTGGTACATTTTTAATATTTTAGTTGACTGCATGCTTTATAGAAAGAGTTTTTTTTAATCTTTTAAACAATCAGCAAATTATTGATCTACAACATTAAATTTGGCAAAGGAAACTGTCAGTATTGTCAAGACAACATTCGAATGCTTAGTTTTATTATATGGTTATAAAAATGCAATGAATACAAATTTTCAAAGCAGATGTCATTTCCTTCACAACAAAATAACATTTTACCATTATAATTTGGACAAATAGGTCTATGAAATTGATCTGCTTCATAAAAACTTTCTCATGAAAAGTGCAAAGTACGTAATGAAATGAAACATTAAAAAATATATTACCATAAAATACTTTATGTACCCAAAGCAGATCTTTTAATCTTGTTTTTCTGCACATAAATTGTTTAAAACTATGATGAAGTTAAGACATTATATAAGACAATTCTAGTCTTGAAACAAAACTAGAGACTTTTATGGTAATTACTTACATGTTTGAACTTCAAGAAAGTGAAACTTTAATGTCATAGATATTGTAGATGCTTTTATTAGAGAAAAAGGTTATGTTGCTTACGTTTAATAGAAGCTCATTTTAAAATACAATATCAAGGTGCATATAATCTGTGAACCTTTTGTTAATATAAGTTATATAACTTACAAATGAATTCAGAAACATTAGTTGTCACGTGGTATAAGAGATAATGAAAATGCTATTGTGCAATATCTTCAGCATAAAAAAAAAGGTTTTCATTATAATATATCAAGCACTATGTTCAGTTACATTCCGTAGTATAATACATATGTATACTTAAAAAGCTTTTAGTTATCTTCTTCATTCACCATAAAATGTTGCGGATGGTATAAATTAACAAACTATCAACAAGCTTTATTTATATGCATGTTTATCTGATACAAGATAGGGAATTATTTTGACAGTACATATTTTTGATTCAAAAGGGCTTATGTTGTAGTTCTTGCTGAACAAATCACTAAACAGTGCTAATTCTAATTATGTCTGAGTACATATTAAAAGATTAAAAAATTAAAGGAACACTGTTAAACTTCAAATAACTAAAATTAGTAAGTATATTATTAATTACATATTGTGTATCATAGATTTTTTGCTGGTTGCTTAATGTGAGGTAAAAGAAAAAAAATAAACTTTCTTGGTTCATAACTTTAGACAGATTAATTGTAATTTTAAGAGAATTTTTAAATGTATTTGTATTAGCAAATTGACTTTGTTTTTTCTGTGTCCTTTGTTAAAAAGCATAGCTAGGAAGGCTCAGGAGGAGCAAGGCACTACTAGAAAATACTTTGTAATTGGTGGCTACACAGATATGCCTTGTTATTGGTTTATTAGATGTGTTCAGTTAGGTCCCAGTAGTGCATTGCTGCTCTGGAGTAGGCTTTAATTATGTATTTAACCCCTGTCAGTATATGGCTGGGTTATAATACAATATATTTAATTATTATTCTTTAAAATAAACCCCCAATAAAAATGCATATAACAAACAATAAAATTAATGTAAATTCCTAAATTCTTTATATTAATTAAAATTTATAGACACATTGAATTATATTTATAGAAAACCAGATATAACTCAAATTATGCACGTTTAAACTATTATAATATGCTATGCAAAGACCTTAAAAGTTACCTTATTTATTAACCTTATTCGCAATTGAATTTCATTAAAATACCACAATGAGATACCAAGATATGAGCCACTAAAATTCAGACAGTACAATCAGCTATTCAGCCACAATTTATCCTATATAACTAATTTAAAACATCAGGAATTATATATATCATTTAATAATACTCAGATATCCTGACTGTGACAGACCCCTCTGTCAACCTCCCTACGGATTATGGATTCGGGCATTATGTTAAGTCACCCTGTGCCCATTATAGGTACAGGGTGCAAATCCAACAGTACTGGAGGGGTTAACTTCAGTTTTGAGTAACTGTTAGTTTTGAGTAACTGTATTGTCTAAGACAGTTGTTGTTAGCAGTTGTTGATGTTGCACCAGTTTTAAGCAGTGGCTAGAAGCATAATAAATAGCTGATTTAGACTTAAACTTGGACTGAATTATTTAGACGACATTTTTAAGATGAGGCTGTCTCTGCCTAACTAAAAGATATTGCGGATCCGACTGCCTCTCCGCTACACTGAAACAAACCCCCCTTCCAATTTTAAATAGATGTAGGACACATGTATTTGAATTGGCTTACAGTCAGTGGTATTTGGTGGGTGTATTGACAGTATGCATCATAGACAGCCTTCTATGAAGAGAGTCCATTATTTTTGAGCCCTTATGCTCATTTGCTAGGCATCTTTAAACTACAATATTTCTTTAGTGCATTCGGGGATATGACACTTCATTCTCCCTCTATGACATGTAGTTGGGATCTAGGAATGGAACCTTCGCAACTAATTAATATGGACCCATTTATCCATAAAAGTATAATTTTTAGGGATCCTAATTTTATAGGCGACTGGAGATATTTTTACAGTAACGACAAAAGGACCCTTCCATGATGGAAGAAAGTTCTTCTCCTTAACCTGATCTCTTCCAAAGTTCTTCTGATGATTCTTCCCCAGGATCCTTAGCAGTACAGTCGTGGAGCTCAGCAAGCCCCTCTGCGACTGGATTATTTTTATTCTGCTTGTAGCGAATTTATAAACGCCAGCCTTGTAAGGATAGAGTCCAAGCTGTTATGCGGCTATTAGACAAATTCCCATCTCTTATTCTCTCACTTTGCCGATATAGCAAAGGCTGGTGGGCCGTTTCTACAGTAATTTTCTCGCCCTGTATAGCTGCAGAAATTTTGTAGAGCCCATACACTAGATAAGAGGGCTTTTTCGCAATGGCTAAATTTCATTTCTACTGGGGATAGATTTTGCTCGCATAAGCAATTACTTTGCTTAAATTATCATGCTTTTGGTATAAAAAAGCACTCATGCTTATATCTGTGTAGCCTGTTTCTAAATAGAAAGGTTTACCACCTTCAGGGTAGGCTAAGCAAGGTGCTTGAGTGAGTTTTCTCTTCAGCTCTCTGATGGCTGTTTCTTGAGTCTCAATTCAGTGCAATTTCACATCCTTCTTTAGAAGAAGTAGCAGTGGTTTAGCTAATCATGCATGATTAAGGGACTGCGTTCCCGAAACGTTGCACAATTTTCTGTCCATGTGTTGCTAATAAAGGACATTTTAATCTCTGAAAGGTGCTGTGGATATATTATACTGTGGATCCCTAAAAAAAGGATTGTTAGGTTGCTGAGCCGTAAAAGCTTGACTTATATTAGTAAATAGTGTACATAATTGACTAACTTGTGTGCTGAGTTGGCCCACTTGAATGGACAAGCTATCTTTACCCATGGACCGATTTTTTGATGTCCCAGGGTATTGATTCCTGGATCCTTGGGATCCCTCATAATCATAGCCATTTCTCCTATTTTGACATGGTTGTCTTTGGGGTTCAACTTGTTCAGCGTTAGTATTTTGGCGAGCACTATTTACTTGGGGTGTCTGCTTACCCTCTAAGTATTTTTGCCACTTGTGGTATTTATTTTTATGGGGATACCAATTATTTTGTGGGCGTTCATCTCTTTAGGAATAATTATTTACCTGGGTATGCCCCCCATTTTGAGTATATTCTCTCTGCGCCTCAGCCCATGATGGGGGAGGGGCAGAGTTAAAACTTTGTGGGGGTGGCCTGATTTCTCGGGCCACGTCCGCATAGGTTTTCTTTTTAGACTCCAAATTGAGAGGGCTAGGTGACACCCTAGTTTCTGCCACAATTTTTGGACTGGGTTTTGGTTCCCTTTTAATCCCCTGTTCACCAGACTGCTGAATAGAGTATAACTTTGTACTCTCTTTGATCAGCCAGTCCAATGAGCAGTGCTAATCAAAATCTCTAGCTAAATTAAGCTTAATGGGTACGGACAATGCTTCTAAAAATAAATTCACAAATTCTGAGCATTCAAATATGGGATTATCTTCAGCCATACTGTACGCACTTTTTAGTACAGAAAGGAATTCTATAGGGGTTTGATTCACACTACATTTTAAACCATATACAGCTATTTTCGCTGAAGTTTAGTGCTATATTGTCCGAATTCTTTTCTGCACTGTCGTTTTGTCTCATTCCAGGAATTAATATTCATATCCTTTAGTGAAGCAAATAATTTGTGATATTTACCTTCAAATACCCAGGGCAGAAATTCAATTTTTGACTGCTTACTTGTAACATTCATAATCGATAAAGCGTTTTCAGAAGTCGCTAAGTGGTCAATTATAGAATTGGTTCCCTTGTTGGAGAATTTAGGTATTGCATGACTTAAAAATTTAATTATTTTAGAGGTATCATATACCATATTAGATGTATCTCGGCCTTTCCTAGGAGCCTTATTTTTGGGGCTGGAGCATCTCTTATCTGCCCTATATTCACTATGGGGATAACCCCTACGTACATTAGCACTACGTGGGCTATTTGGGTAGCTAGCTCTGCCCTCTGACTCACTATAATCACTAACCTCCCCCTCTGAAGTGTAGCAGTTCTCTGAATTGATAACATGAGGTGATTGTCTATTTGGGAGGTTTACTTCTGACCCAATAGGGGTCCTCTGTTTAAATTCTTCCCTACATTTCTGCAGTTCATTCATGATGTAATCCTTGAGAGATTTAGAATTATCTGCATTATTCTCCTTGCTAATAGAGGGCTTTTCATTATGACAATACAGTCTTTATAAACCACTTCATTCTCTCTGGCTTTGTGCGAGTTATTTATTTAACTTTTGTATTTTGGCTATTAAATTAAGGTTATGCTTATCTAAGGTGGCCATGTCTTGGGCAAACTCATCAATTTTATTTTCGGCTAAATTTAAATTCTCTTCGCATCTGCGTGAGGAGCGAATACTATCTTCTAGCCCCTGTATTTGCAATTCCTTCTCTATGAGGTATAGCAACATTTTGTCAATAATGCATATTACAAGGGGCCAAGATTTTAGTATTAGTTTGTCGCATTTTTTTTAGATTTTTGCATTGATTCATTTTTAATAATTCTTGGAATAATTCACTTTTTTCATTCCACCTTCCATTATCAATAGCAATATTTTTAGCCTTAATTTCAAGCATATCCATATAATCATTTAAATCACCTGCAATATTACACCTCTTTTTAATGTCCATCTTAAGAACATCGCCCCGAGTTAGGGGTTATTTCGGGGAACATATTTCAACACTTTGTACAGATTCGAATGATTCACCTCTGGTTACAGACATTATTATAGTGGCTTAGTATTTAGTTAAATTAAAACGCTAATACAATTTTGGCCAATAAGAAGAAAGAAAAAAATATTTTCAAAATATTATTATCAATTTTGAAATATGAAAAATTAATATTTCAATTAAAAAAAATAATATATATATATTTTTTTCAATAATAATTTCTATTTACTACAAATATATCATAACAAAGTGATAAATATTAATAATATCTAAAGCAGTGTGCCTCCAAATAATATGTCAGTATATGGCCTGGTTATAATACAATATATTTAATAATTATTCTTTAAAATAAACCCCCAATAAAAATGCATATACCAAACAATAAAAATAATGTAAATTCCTAAATTCTTTATATTATTTAAAATTTATAGACACATTGAATTATATTTATAGAAAACCAGATATAAATCAAATTATACACATTTAAACTATTATAATATGCTATGTAAAGGTCATTAACGTTACCTTTTTTATTAACCTTATTCGCAAATTGAATTTCATTAAAATACCACAATGAGATACCAACATATGAGCCACTAACATTCAGACAGTACAATCAGCTCTTCAGACACAATTTATCCTATATAACTCTAATTTAAAACATCAGGAATTATATATCGGCTAGATTACGAGTTTTGCGTTATGAGCGGTGTGGTGCTAACTTGCACATTATTGTCATCACTCACTTCCCTACAGCGCTGGTATTACAGGTTTACAAAAACCTGGCGTTAGCAGGCAAGAAGTGAGCGTAGAGCAAAATTATGCTCCATACCGCACTCCAATACCAGCACTGCTGAAAGCTGCGGTGAGCTGGTTTTACGTGCTCGTGCACAATTTCCCCATAGACATCAATGGGGAGAGCCGGCTGAAAAAAAGTCTAACCCCTGCAAAAAAGCAGCGTAAAGCTCCGTAACACAGCTCCATTGATTCCTATGGGGAAACTAAATTTATGTTTACACCTAACACCCTAACATGAACCCCGAGTCTAAACACCCCTAATATTACACTTATTAACCCCTAATCTGCTGCCCCTGACATTGGCAACACCTACATTATACTTATTAACCCCTAATCTGCCGCTCCGGACATCGCCACCACTATAATAAACATATTAACCCCTAAACCGCTGCACTCCGCATCACAAACACTAGTTAAATATTATTAACCCATAATCTGCCACCCCTAACATCGCCGCCACCTACCTACATTTATTAATCCCTAATCTGCCTCCCCCAACGTCGCTGCCACTATACTAAATTTATTAACCCCCTAAACCTAAGTTTAACCCTAACCATAACACCCCCTAACAAATATAATTAAAATAAATCTAAATAAAAATTCCTATCATTACCTAAATAATTCATATTTAAAACTAAATACTTTTCTATAAAATAAACCCTAAGCTAGCTACAAAATAACTAATAGTTACATTGTAGCTATCTTAGGGATTATTTTTATTTTATAGGTAAATTTGTATTTATTTTAACTAGGTAGATTAGTTAGTAAATAGTTACTAACTATTTACTAACTACCTAGCTAAAATAAATCCAAATGTACCTGTAAAATAAAACCTAACCTGAATTACATTAACACCTTACCTTACACTACAATTAAATAAATTACATTTATTAAATCCAATTACCTAAATTAAAAAAACAAACAAACACTAACTTACACAAAATAAAAAACAAATTATCAGATATTTAAACTGATTACACTTAATCTAATAGCCCTATCAAAATAACCCCCCCAAAATAAAAAAAACCCTAGCCTAAACTAAACTACCAATAGCCCTTAAAAGGGTTTTTTGCAGGGCATTGCCCCAAAGAAATCAGCTCTTTTACCTGTAAAAAAAATACAAAAAACTCCCCAACAGTAAAACCCACCACCCACACAACCAAGCCCCCAAATAAAATCCTAACTAAAAAAACCTAAGCTCCCCATTGCCCTGAAAAGGGCATTTGGATGGGCATTGCCCTTTAATGCATTTAGCACTTTTTCAAGTGCCCAAACCCTAACCTAAAAATAAAACCCACCCAATAAACCCTTAAAAAAACCTAACACTAACCCCCGAAGATCCACTTACAGTTTTGAAGACCGGACATCCATCCTCAACGAAGCTGGGAGAAGTCTTCATCCAAGCCGGCAGAAGTGGTCCTCCAGACGGGCAGAAGTCTTCATCCAGACGGCATCTTCTATCTTCATCCATCCAGCGCGGAGCGGGTCCATCTTCAAGACATCCGGCGCAGAGCATCCTCTTCTTACGACGGCTTTTCTGGAATGAAGGTTCCTTTAAGTGATGTTATCCAAGATGGTGTCCCTTGAATTCCAATTGGCTGATAGAGTTCTATCAGCCATTCAGAATTAAAGGTGAAAAAATCCTATTGGCTGATGTAACAGCCAATAGAATGCAAGCTCAATCCTATTGGCTGATTGGATAAGCCAATAGGATTGAAGCTCAATCCTATTGGCTGATTGCATCAGCCAATAGGATTTTTTCACCATTACTTAATGTATTTACTGCTCCTTTAAATATAATGGAGAGTTGGCAAGAAAATTTCAGGGGTCTGTTTCTTCTTCCACATCATTATAATGGTTTCTGAAATCTCAAATGCAGAAGGGGATGTTCTAATATAGGTTCTATAAGCAATTTGATACAAGATGTTGACCAATGCAGAGCCCACAATTGTGCCATATTTTTTTTAGCATTGTCATGGTTTTGGAGCTCTGCTTAATGCTCCTCCCACTGCCTTATTATTGCCCTGGGATGTCTAGAAGTGCCTAGATATGCTCCAAAGCTAGAAGTGCCTAGATGTGCTCCAATGCTAGTAGTGCCTAGATATTCTCCAATGTTAGAAGTGCCTAGATATGCTCAAATCCAACCACTCCCATCTAATTCATATGATATTATATGCCTGTAAAATATATTAATCTGACCCACTTTGTTGCAAGACTACCTCTGGATTTCTCTGACTAAGCCACTAGCCTCTACATTTAAAAAACATATATACAGGATTTATTATCACCACTAGCTCATAGACTAGTAAAGTTTAACAAACATTGAGCGGATTAGTAACTTTTGTTCCTGTAAGCTTAGCTGTTTATAATTTATTTATAAAACAGCAAAACATTTTGTAAGACTACTACTTAGGGCACAGTGGTTACCAAAGATTAAAGAGATACAGAACCCAAATATGTTTTTTTATGATTCAGATAGAGCGCACAATTTTAAGCAACTTTCTAATTTACTCTTATTATCTATTTTTTGTGCTCTTGATAGCTTTATTTGAAAAAACTGCAATGTAAGCTTACGACCCTGCCCATCTTCAGTTTAGCACCTGGTTAGCAGGCCACCAATCGAAAAGCGCTATCCAGGGTGCTAAACCAAAAATGGTCTGGCACCTATGTTTACATTCCTGCTTTTTCAAATAAAGATACCAAGAGAACAAAGAAAAATTATAATAGGAATAAATTAGAAAGTTGCTTAAAATGATGTGCTCTATCTGAAACAAGAAAGAAAAAATTTGGGTTCAGTATCACTTTAACAGTACAGAATTAAACATGAATACATTGATGACACTGCCTTATGTTACCAATAAAGAGTACATAATATAACCATAATGTTTTGCAAAACAATATGGCTACCTTTCTTCATCTTACCTATAATATAAAAGTATAGTTTGCATGTAACAGAGGTGGCTGAATAAACAGATACACAATTTTTGAGGCGGTTCAGAGTAAGTGAACATTTTTAACAAAACAGTATCAATTGCTACCGAGACTGAAAAACAGTTAAGGAGATCTGCTATATAAATAGAGGTTGAAAAGCTGTTTGGAGAAAATTAATGTACACAGATTTTTGTGGTCTATTTAAGATAGTGCAAACGGACATGATACGATGTAGCGTATCATGTCTGCCGCACATCGATAAATGCCGACAGCATACACTGTCGGCATTTATCATTGCACCAGTAGTTCTTGTGAACTACTGGTGCAATGCCACCCCCTGCAGATTTGTGGCCGCTAGCAGGGTGTCAATCAACCCAATCGTATTCGATCGGGTTGATTTCTGTCCGCCGCCTCAGAGCAGACGGACAGGTTATGGAGCATCGGTCTTTAGAGCCTGAAGGCTCGCCAGAAACACGGGGCATCAAGCTCCATACGGAGCTTGATAAATTGACCCCTTTTCTTTGTTATTACAAGGTTCAAGACTACCGCTATACCAAATATATTTAGTTGGACTTTCTCAATACATTGACCAACTCTAACTAGATCAAAGCATAGTAATCACAAAAAATATCCATTTTGCCTGAAAAATATGTCTGACATTCATTAACGATGTAGAAGAACATTTTAATGATTGTAAATCAGAAAAATAACCTTTTGTACATCAATTTCAAACCAGTAATCTTTATATGATAATACAGAAGGTAATTAGAAGACTGGATATTAATTGCACTGCAACACATTGATTTTGGAAAGGTCAGTGACTGGATTATTAAGACATTCAGATCTATTTTAAATAAACTATCATATTATTCCCAGTGTGAGTTGTAAAATGTCCTGGTAACCACTAGTGGAATGAATATTACAACATGATGTCCTTAATAAAGTATTCAAAAGAAAATGTGTATGTAATTTCATTTATATTTTACAACTCTTAAAGGGCATTCTATATATTTATAGCAAAAATAGGCAGTTAAAGGGACACACTGTGTAAAAATTTCTCCCCTCAAATGTGTTTCCAATAACCCATTTTACCTATTGGAGTGTATTCAATTGTTTACAAACACTGTAGTTCATTTACCTTTATTTTTTCATTTAAAATAGCTGATTTTGCCTGTGGAAACCACCAATACTAATCATTTTAATACCGTAAAATTGGCTATAGAAAGCTATGCAAATAAAATGAAGCATGAAGAATCATCACTTAGTTTAAAATTACTTTCCAATCTCTCAAATGTATAATTGTTTCACTTTTTTAAAACCCAAACTATTTCTTTTAAATCAACTCTGCAAAGAACATTGAGTTGGTTTTTTTTACCTTCATGTTGCTTTAACCTCGTCACTGCCAGAGAATACAGCAACCCTTTACATTACAATACATTGCTTCCCTCTCTGGTGGCTACAAGTATAAATCCCTTCCCACCATTAGGATGATCTATGCTGTCCTAACTGCGCTGGGCTTTAGCAACGTTAGGACGCCATTAAACGTCCTAACCGTTTGGCTGTCCTAAAAACCTTAGCTGCTTTCTATATGGGATCGCAAGCTGGGGGGCATTTCTAGTGTCATAAGCATCCCCCCAACCCGATCCATCATTGAAATCAAGCGATTGCATAAATGATTGGGTGATTTAAATTTTTACTCATTTGTTTACATCAGAACTTTGTTCCCCTGTAGACATATGAGTCCTGGCAGGAAGTGGTTAATTTATATTTAGAAACATAATCCTTCAGTTTCAAAACAAAAACAAAGCTTTTATTAGCTTGGAATTGTTTTTAAAAGTTATGACAACATCTGTTAATAAATTTGATAAAATAAAGGCAAGGTATTTGATTTAATTGTAAGCTTTTCAATTCTCAAGATATATCATTTTTACCAGACGGCACAGACAAAAAAATGGAAAAACCCCCCAAACAAAACGATTTAGGACAAATCATTCATCATGAAAAACAAAACATTTCTTTAGTTTTAGCTGGAATTTGCTTATGGAGTTGTTAGGAATTTGCTTGTAAATGAAAAATTAAATGCTTGACTCCTAGGGGCTGAATTATTAAGCGGCAGGCAGACATGATTTGCTGTGGCGTATCATGTTCGCCCGACATTGCTAAATGCCGACAGCATACGCTGTTGGCATTTTAACATTGCACAAGCATTTCTGGTGACATGATTGTGCAATGCCGCCCCCTGCAAATTTGCAGCCAAACAGCCGCTAGCATGGATATCAATCATCTGATCGGAATGATTACTGTCCGCCACCTCAGAGGCAGCGGATGAGTTAAGGAGCAGCGGTCTTATGACCACTGATACTTAACTTAAGTTTACGGCAAGACTTCGGGGGTAGATTGCAGCTTCCGTTGCTTGATAAATCTATTCCCTAGTATTCAGGTCAGTAGAGTAGCAGAGGGACAGAAACTTAAACCTAAATAAAATTAAAAAGGGATTTTTTGATTATACTAAGAAAACTATATATATAATATCAAGAACAGTACGGAGAGGACGCAATTGCTATTTGAGCTTAATTAAGTCAATTGCTATTAGGCACATCTGCCATACGCAATATGGAAGACACAAAATGGTGCAGACCATTTAAATATTGTATGTCACGGAAGAACAAGAAGAGATTCCAGGAACGAAATCCTGGTATAAAAGACAGGGAATTCAGCACTCTTTTTTTCAAAAACTCACAAACAGTTTTCAACATTAATATGTGATTTTAATCGTGAAAAGAAGTTCATCTACATTAGAGGAGCACAGCCATGCAAGAAGTCATAATAGTAGTATTCATATACATAAATGGATACAGTTTAAACTCATTGATGATAAAATTAAACCTGACCGGTCATGAGTACATGCAAGTACGGCATGAGTAAACAATCTGAGTACCTCAAGTATATCACAGAAATCACAAAAGTAAGTTAGCCTGTTATACCCTGCTGCACACTGAACCCCCTGTTAATAAGACTAGGAGGTATATCCTGGGCAGGTAACAGATGGGATCTAAGAGGCTAAAAATGCAAAATCTGTGAAAAATAGTCTTATACTTATAGACACAGTATATGTTTGTAAGTACATGGTATTTGTTATATCAAGGGAGACCACCTCTAGTCTAACTACACCCGGCTGCTCACAGCACCCCTTAGTTTGGGGGTATAGCGCTGTGTAGGTACGTATTTGGGATCTAAGTAGACAGGCAAGTGGACCCTCTAAATATGTACATAACAAGACAAACGTGCAAGAAGTTACAAGTACTGAAATTTTTCACTTGTTATTTCATATAGCAACATTGTTTTATGCATGCAAAGCATAAGGCAAGATGCAGGGTTGTTCAAGCAAGATGCAGGCAGCATGTAAGTTGTTTCAGGGTTAGCAAGCATAAGCAAGAACGAGTTCGTTAGTACATAGTCTTAGCAAGAAATGTATGATCCCAAGCAGAGACCTGTTCATCCAAACTTCAATTGATTATATCAAAACTGCGCACATAGCCATATCAGTAACAATTGTGACTTAACAAACGAAGATTCCCTCGATAGGGAGACCCATCCAAAGCGGGTATTGCCAAGTATGACTGGCTATTTTATCTCTTGGGTGTCAACAATTGTGAGTTCATACGACCTTGCTTTTGAGAACTTTATCCCGAATGTCCAAGTAACTCCACGCTTGTCTCTTTCTTGTGTGGTTTCATTCAGGTAACAATCTCCATAGCCGGGACCAAAACAGTTGCGGTACTTGCGTGCATCACATGACCTGGTCAGCCTAGCCAATGCCGACGTGTGTTTCACCCACTCGTCTGTAATTCAGACCGGGCTTCGTCAGGGCGAAGATCTAATCCTTGCACACTGTGACTGTGTCTTTCACTGATTTGCTCAAATAAACCAACATTGGCAAGAGCCGTGGAGTTCCTCTTTTTCTTTCCTATATTCTCTCTCTCTCTCTCTCTCTCTCTCTCTCTCTCTCTCTATATATATATATATATATATATATATATATGTGTGTGTGTGTGTAGAAATAGCGGGTGTCCCAGCACTCCAACCTTGGTTATGGATCAAATACCTGGGTGCAATCCTTAAGGTACATATTCAATTTATAGTTGGAAGTGAAGGGCACTCTCAGGATTTGTGTAGAAACAAAATGTTTTTATTACGGATCACATCAAAGTCAAAGTCAACGTTTCGGCCCTCTTAGGAGTCTTCTTCAAGACAAAGAAAATCTCATTTTGGCGTGTAGCCGTGCTCCACAAACAGGATAACATACTATATATATATAGTATTTACATTGCGCTCTTTGGGAACACAAAGTTCCCATAGACCGCAATGTTAAGGCACTTTTCAATGCCATTTTTTTTCTAACACCCCACCAACTTTAAAGCCCCAAAACTGCCTAGTGCAGTTATTTTTTTTTTTTTTTTTTAAAAATGCTATTTTTTTTAAAATAAAAAAATATAATGTTCTCTATTTTGAGGGCATTTGGGGCACTTTTAGAAAACAAACCAGAGATCTGATCTCTGGTTAATTTTCAAAGCACTAATTATTACAGCGATAATTAACCACTTGTAATGGCTGGTTAATTATTGCGCACCCGCAAACGAGCAAATTTGCCTGCTTGCAGGAGCTCGATAATTTAGCACTTCACTTCTAATCTAGCCCATATTGGGTTATAAAAAAGAACATATATTCAGTGCAACTGCTGATCAGAAATGAAAAGCACTGCTTACAACTTTTACTTTTCATCCATTATTTAAGGAAATAGTGGTACAAATCTAAATCTTTCTAAGAGGATCTAAAGCAATAATTTGTTGCGGAGAAAATTATTTTGGACTAAAATCATAAAAAAGCATAAGGGCTTGTACTTTTTAAAAAAAATGTATTGTACATAAAAAATATGTTTGTTTATCTCTATCAAACTTCAATAAAAATTAAGCAATTAAAAAAAAAGCATAAGGGCTTGATTATTGTTTTTTTTTTTTAAAGGGTTGGAAATACTTCAAAACATGAAGAATGACAAACTTAAAGTTCTGTAAAGAATGCTCAAACCAACAGCAAGACACAAAACTATTAAATGTACCATTATGTGCCAATGTAAAATAAAACTACAATACAAAAAGAATATTCCAAAAAACAAATTCATATCTATGCAACAACGGTCTCAAATTGTCTTGTGGTATTCTCAGAATATGTTCTCCAAAAGAAAAAAAGAAAAAACAAGACACCATAAAGTACAATAATGTTGCAAATTTTAAAATGTTAAATTTGGAACATTATTGTAAAATATGATTTTTTCATTTGGAGGAAATTTCTAGATGAATACCACAGATAACTTTTTTGGAACTGTTGTTGCACAGATATTAATTTACATATTACTATATTATATCCACATTTATTAGTGCGTGTTGTTTCTCTTGTAAATTCTCCACATTTACTTTTACAAAACTATAAAATCTAGACTTGTGCAGCAGCGAAAGATTTGTTTTGGATATATCTTTCAGAAAGAATATTCTAAAAAATTAGTTTTCCAGAGTCTTTCTCTGCTGCGCTATTTGATATTTGTTTAGTTTAAATTGAAACAAATATTGAATATTCAGAGAACATTAACCATTGTTTATGTTGAACAAATGTAAATGTTCATTTGCTATAGGTGAAAAGGTTTTACCTTGTAGCATTGTACTTACCCTCTATCTTACTGGAGAGCCGCGCTAATCCTGACCCTTCTTCACAGAGCCCTGGGCCACACTAATAGAAGTTTTAGCGCAGCGAATCCTAGAGCCTGCGTTAGAAGGCTTAGACTCAAGGACCTTATCCTTTATTACCACTGCCAGGGGCTCTGTGAAGAAGGGTCTGTATATGCGCATTTCTCAAGCTTGTTAGAGTATTTAACCCTTAAAAGCCAAGTTAGTATTTGTTCATTAATTTCAAAATTAGTGCGTTTGTTCAGATATTAGTTTTGTGAAAACAAAATGAATATCCCTGTTTTTGTTGAAACTAATGCACAGGCCTAATAAAATCTATTGAATTGGATAACAAGATGAATAGTTGAAGGAAGAAGTGAGTTTAAAGAAATAAAAATGATTAAAGGGAAAGTAAACACCTTGAGATTGTAATACACATTTTTTTAATTATGCATAATAAAACAACTATGCAATATACTTTAATTATTTATTTTCCTCCTTTTTCATGTAATTTAAATCTGAAAAATTTAGTTTTTTAGTTCTAATGAATCAAAGTGCAAAAGGCAAGGTTCAGAAGCGTAACCCTTCTTGGTTTCAGCAGAGATGGTAAGATTACAAATAGCTAGATCTACTCCAGATTGGCTGCTCCAAAAAGGCAAGTATCGGTGCAGTTTGGCTATTTTTTAAAATAATGGTAATAAACAATGTGTTAATACACTTCACAAATTGTAACACTTATCTAACATGTTAATTTATTGCATGATTTCAGAAATATTGTGTACTTACAAGGGTTTTTTTGCCCCTTAAATTAGGACCTGAACCAAGAAAAAAGGCAATTGGTACGAAAGTTTTATGGAAGTATCAAGCTGCGCTTTGTATTTGGTTGAACACAGTTTCAAGCCAACATGGGTGCGATTACTGTCAGAACAGTGCTATGATGTCATGCGCTGTGTAGTAGTCCTCTAAAATTGTTTGCACAAGCAATCGAATACTCAAAGCAATATTGCTCTCATATAATATAGCGTGCGTGCAACTGTGATGTACATGCTCTTAAGTTCGCTCCCAGTAATAGTGCATGTGTTTTCATAACCCACAAGCAGGTCATCATTGGTGACACCCAATAAAATCAAGTAGCGGAAAAGTACTGATAAGTGGAATGGATCGTTGCATGAGAGCAGTAGTAGGGTACAGAATAGTTTATAGTAACTTTGAAAATGTATTAAATATATATATTTTTTGCATTTTATTTAGTTGTTTTCACATTGTTTATACACCAATATTTTCAATATATTCCCAGTTCACTCTGTTTTATGGTACTTTGGAGGACAGAGGTGCATTTCATACTTCATTACAAGCTTTTCTAAAAAAAAAAAAAAATTTCTCTAAAAACAAAAAAAAAACTCCATAGAAATGTTCCCATAGTTATTTTCAGAACTTTTTTTGTGTAACCCACAGAGCATATTTTGGACAATAACAAGATTACAAAAATAAACAAATGCCAAAAATGCTTATAATGAAATTTGAAATACACTGAAGCACATTTTAAATTCAATTCCTAGGTACTTTTAGATTTGTAAGCAATTGGAAGAATACAAATCTACACACACACAAAAATGGATGCCCCAGAAAAGCATTGCTGTACTGGTAATGGAAAAAAATGCTTTCAGAACTTAAACATGAACAGTAAAAAAAAAAAAAGTGAGAACACATCAAAATGGCAACCACTTAATGCACAGATAATGACAAACTACTAGAAACTCAAAACAAATTCAATAAAATGTAATGCTGGAACCAAGAAAAAAAAAATGACATTCCAGTAGTTACAGAAGCAGGAGGAATGAATATAAAAATACTCTTACAGAATGTAAGGAACTGTGTTATATATAAGAATGGCAATATAGTTACAAATACAGCATGTACACATGTACAAATAATAAGAAATTTATTCCATATGTACTACAAAAATGAATGAAGGAATGTAAAATTCCAGTAAAATTCAAATGCTATAAAAATATATTGCAGTGAATCCCCAAAATATTATGCTGATGTTAAAAGTAAAGTGATTAGCACTAATTATATAATGCCATTTTGGATATACAGTCATAAGGAATTAGCCAATCTTCACTGTATTTACCCTTATTGGGGGTGCTGATTAAGTGTTAGATTACGAATGGAGCGCTATTTCTATGGGGCATATTTATCAAGGTCTGTCGGTTCTGATCCGACAGTGCGGATCAGGTCCGACAGACCTCGCTGAATACGGCGAGCAATACGCTCGCCGTATTCAGCATTGCACCGGCAGCTCACAAGAGCTGCTGGTGCAAAGCTGCCCCCTGCAGACTCGCGGCCAATAGGGGGGTGTCAATCAACCCGATCGTACGCGACAATGTCTGTCTGCCTGCTCAGAGCAGGCAAACAGGTTATGGAGCAGCGGTCTTTGTGACCGCTGCTTCATAACTGCTGTTTCTGGCGAGTCTGCAGGCTCGCCAGAAACACGGGGCATCAAGCTCCTTTCGGACCTTGATAAATATGCCCCTAAATCTGGAGCAGTGGAAATTTGTTCTCCAGAGTGATAAATCACTCTTCATTATTTGGCAGTCTGATGATATAATTTGGGTGTGGCGGATGTCAGAATGCTTAGGGGCCGAATTATCAAGCTCTGAATGGAGCTTGATGCCCCTGTTTCCGCACGAGCCTTCAGGCTCACCGGAAACAGCAGTTATGAAGCAGCGGTCTAAAGACCGCTGCTCCATAACTGGTGCACCTGCTCTGAGGCTGCGGACATCAATCCGCCGATCCTATATGATCGGGCTAATTGACACCCCCTGATTGGCAGCACATTTGCAGGGGGCGGCATTGCACAAGCAGTTCACAAGAACTGCTTGTGCAATGATAAATGCAGACAGCATATGCTGTCGGCATTTATCGATGTGCGGCAGATATGATACGCTACATCGTATCATGTCCGCTCGCACTTTAATAAATTGGCCCTATAGTGTTAAGTTTGGTGGTGAAGGGATGATGGTCTGGGAATGTTTTTCAGGGTTTGGGCGAGGCCCCTTATTTCCAGTGAAGGGTCATCTTAATGCTACAGGATACAAAGACATTT
Organism: Bombina bombina; assembly: GCF_027579735.1. NCBI lineage: Eukaryota > Metazoa > Chordata > Amphibia > Anura > Bombinatoridae > Bombina > Bombina bombina. The sequence continues at coordinate 122,261,030 of NC_069508.1, forward strand.
AAGACAATTTGGTGCTTTCAATTTTGTGGCAACACTGTGACTGTGCCCCTGTGCACAAAGCGATGCTCAAGAAGGCATATTTGATGAATTTGGTGTGGAGGAACTTGAGTAGCCTGCACAGGGCCCTGACCCCAATCGCATTGAACACCTTTGGGATGAATTGGAACACTGATTGTGAGCCAGACCTTCTCTTACATCAGTGCCTGACCTCTCAAATGCTCTTTTAGCAGAATGGGCACAGATTTCCACGGGTACACTCCAAAATCTTGTGTTAGAGCTGCAAAGTGGGGTTGGAGGGGGCAACTTCATATTAATATAGTGCATTGCTGCTTCTTTAACAAAAGATTAGAAGAGAATGAAGCAAATTTGATAATAAAAATAAATTGGAAAGTTGTTTTTTTTAAAGAGGATGTTCTATCTTGATAATGAAAGAAATAAATTGGGGTTTCATTTGCCTTTAATACAGGAGGTGCTCATAAGAGCTTATGATTAAGATTGTGACAACCGGGATAAAAGCAGGTCCAGGGGTATATATTGGGAAGGAATGGAGATGGAATTTTATAGGGGAGGGTGGTAAGCTCTTCTGAAAAGGTGGTTTGTGACAGTGGGAGGTACATTGTTCCACACAGAAGTTTCAGAGCAAAAGAAATCAAATCAAAGAGGAAGGTCCTTTTGAGGAATATCTTGAAATGAGTGGGGAAATATAATTGGGTGTAAGTTTTTTTTTAGAACAGTGGTGCTCAATCTTGCTGCTCCAGAGGTTTTTAAACTACATTTCCCATGATGCTCAGCCAGCTAATACCAATGGGACAATTTATCAAGCTCCGTAAGGACCGCTCCGTAAAGACCGCTGCTCCATGACCTGTCCACCTGCTCTGAGGTGAAATCAACTCAATCGAATACGATCAGGTTGATTGACACCCCCTGCTAGGGGCCAATTGGCCGCGAATCTGCAGGGGGCGGTATTGCACCAGCAGTTCGCAAGAACTGCTGGTGCAAAGATAAATGCTGACAGCGTATGATATGCTACATCGTATCATGTCCGCTTGCACTTACATAAATTGACCCCCAAATGTCTGAGCATCATGAAAAATGTAGTTTTGAAACCTCTGGAGCACCAAGTTTGAGCACTCCTGGTTTAGAGCTTTGTAAGTCAAGGTGATTGCACAATCCCTTTTAAAATCATGTTATGATCATGCAATTGCTGTTAGTGACAAGCACAACAAATCAAAAACACATGATTTGTAAATGTTGGAATTACAATTTTTATCTTAAGAAATATTTATGTTGCTGTTTAGTGTTCTTTATGTGATACATAGGGGCATATGTATCAAGCTCGGAATGGAGCTTGATGCCCCGTGTTTCTGGCGAGCCTGAAGGCTTGCCAGAAACAGCAGTTATGAGGCAGCGGTCACAAAGACCGCTGCTCCATAACCTGTCCGCCTGCTCAGAGCAGGTGGACAGACATCGCCGGAAATCAACCCGATCGAGTACGATCGGGTTGATTGACACCCCCTGCTGGCGGCCCATTGGCCGTGAGTCTGCAGGGGCGGTGTTGCACCAGTGAGCTGCTGGTGCAATGCTGAATACGGCGAGCGTATTGCTCGCCGTATTCAGCGAGGTCTGGCGGACCTGATCCGCAGTGTCGGATCAGGTCCGCCAGACCTTGATAAATATGCCCCATAGACTCCTACCTTACAATACAAGTCTAACAGAAAAATCTCAAAGATTATGAATGATTTCTCTCCATTCTGGAGTATGTAGCTAGCTCCCTTTAGTGCATTGCTACTTCTTCAACAAAGGATACCAAGAGTATGAAACACATCTGATAATATAATTAAATATAAAAGTTGTTTAAAATTGAAAGTTCTATCAAAATCATGAAAGAAAAATGTTGGGTTTCATGTCCCTTTGATTGCAGATCTATATTAAGTATATATAGAAAGTAATTTGTAGTTCCTTTTACTATGCCACCATTTTTTACATTATTTAAATGAATTAAAGTAGAATCAATTTGATTGTAGTCACAAGTATTCAATATGCTATTTAGCTAAACATTTAAGTAATGAAAAGAGAGACAAATGTTAATATACACTCTGCTTAAATCACCATTATAGTTCTGATTAATTGATACATCCCCAAGGAGAAATTTCACTTATAGGGGTCAGACTTGCCTACGAAATCCTTTAGATACAGTAATCAATTAGCTTTTCCTGTCCCTACACACATCTTTCTAAAATTATTTGTTGGTTATCCCCATTATTATCCTCTCCTTAAAATTATTAAATTAAAGGGCAATAAAATTGCAATTTTTACAGCATTTTATTATCGCACTGTAATTTGCATATGTGTTTAACCCATGAAAAACGTTAAAACCCTTAGTGACCAGAACATTTTTAAATTTTCTTACCGTTAAGGACCAAGGCTGTTTTTACATTTCTAAAGATAGATTGTCATCATATCATCATATTTTTCTAGCTTTGACCCTAAAAAACTGTTACACATCTACAACCAGCAAAAAACACCCATGCTAAATAGTTTCTAAATTTTGTCCTGAGTTTAGAAATACCCAATGTTTACATGTTCTTTGCTTTTTTGCAAGTTATAGGGCAATAAGTACAAGTAGCACTTTGCTATTTTCAAACCATTTTATTTTTTCAAAATTAGCGATAATTACTTTGTAACACTGATATCTGTCAGGAATGCCTGAATAACCCTTCATATGTATATATATATATATATATATATATATATATTTAGTAGACAATCCAAATTATTCATCTAGGCTATTTTGGTATATTTCATGCCACCATTTCACTGCCAAATGTGATTAAATAAAAAAAAATTAACTTTTTCACAAACTTTAGGTTTCTCACTGAAATTATTTACAAACAGCTTGTGCAATTATGGCACAAATGGTTGTAAATGCTTCTCTGGGATCCTCTTTGTTCAGAGATAGCAGACATATATGGTTTTGGCATTGCTTTTCGGTAATTATAAGGCCGCTAAATGCCGCTGCGCACCATACTTGTATTATGCCCATCAGTGAAGAGGTTAATTAGATAGCTTGTAGGGTCAATTTTGGCTTTAGTGTAGAGATCCGTCTCTCACCTGACACATCCCACCCCCTGATCCTTCCCTGACCCCTCTCAAACAGCTCTCTTCCCTCCCCCACCCCCTAAGGGTTACCACCATCTTAAGTACTTGCAGAAAGTCTGCCAGTATAAAATAATTTTTTTTTTTTAAATAAATGTTATTATATATTTTCTGCAGTGTAGGATCCCCCTTACCACCCAACCTCCCTGAGCACCCCCAACAGCTCTCTAACCCTCCCCCTTTACCTATTTGTCGCCATCTTAGGTACTGGCAGCTGTCTGCCAGTACCCAGTTTGCTCTAAATTATTATCATTTTTTAAAAATAAAAAAACTTTTTTCATAGTGTAGATGCCCACCCTCATTAGCATACCCCTCCCCCTCCCAGATCCCTTTCCAGACATGGATCCCCCTCTCCTGCTTCACCCTCCTTCCCACTGCATAGCGGTCCCACATGCTCCTGCCCCCCTTCCCGCCCTCCTCCCACCTCCTCCAGTGATGGGCCGCCCACCCATCTCCCTCCAAACCCTCCCACAGAGTGGCCCTCTCTGCATCGGTTACTGCCTAAAGGGTTTTGCACAATGCCTCAATATTGAGGCATCACTGCAATACCCTGAGAGCGCTGGAAGGGATCACAATCAATTTAACTGATGAAGTGCTATGTACATCCTTGGTCATCAACTGCCGTTTTTTTGAGAACGTACGTAGCATGTCCTTGGCCATTAAGGGGTTATAGGGACATGAAACTCAAAATGTTTCTTTCATGATTCAGATAGAGCATGTAATTTCAAACACTTCAAATGTCTAATTTATTTTTTTCTTTTTGTATACTTAATTCTAAAGCATATTGCTGATCACTTAAAAATAAATATGACACAATTAGAAAAGACATCCCTCCCTCACACCCCTCAAACCCAGCCCTCCTATCCACCCCTCTATTAACAAAACCTTCTGATACTTTCTCCTGTAACATAGGAAGAAATCTTAATATTCCTATCTTCATCTCACAATCTGTCCACTTGACAATTTCTACCCACTCTTTCTACTTCTTTAAACCCTACCCAAACTCATCTATTTAACAAGTCTTTTACCACTGGCACATTTCCTGATACATTCAAGCATGCGTCAATCACAACAACCCTAACAAAGCCATCTTACTATCGGCCGGTCTCCTTACTTCCCTTTGCCTCTAAATTATTGGAACGGCTGGTCTATAATTGTTTAACTCAATTTCTCTTAGCTAACTCCTTACTTGACCCCACTACAATCTGGTTTCCGTCCTAAATACTCAACAGAACCTGCTATTACTAAAGTAACAAATTATCTGCTATCAGCTAATGCAAAGGGGCACAAGTCCTACTAATTCTTCTGGATCTATCTGCTGTTTTGACACAGTTGACCAACCTCTCCTCTTACATTATTTTGGCATTTGAGACACAGCCCTCTCATGGTTTGCTTCCTATCTGGAAACACTGCTTATTTACAGTTTTCTTTAACAGCATATTCTCTGATCCTTTGCCTCTCTCGGTAGGAGTACCACAAGGCTTTAGGTCCATTGCTTTTTTCTATCTAATACATTCTCCATTGTAAAACTGATATCCTCCTTTGACTTCTAGTACCACTTATATGTTGATGATATGTAAATCAGTCTTTCCTCTCCTGATATCTCTCCCTCTTTACTCAACCAGATTACCAACTCTCTCTCTTCAATTTGCTCTTGATGTCTTCGCACTACCTCCAACTTCATATTCTCCCCTCTCCGAGATATCCAACACCTGATATTTCTCTTACAGTTGGAGACTCTACTCTAAGCACCTCACCCCAGGTCCACTGACTTAGAACATTTGACCTTTCCTTACTGAAGAAACTACAAAATTACTAAATCATTCCATTATTTTGTCACACATTGAGTACTGCAATCTACTTCTAAATGGCCTTCCTCCTACAATCTATCATGAATACTTCAGCTAGTCTCATCCACCTAAGCCACTGATCAACATCAGCTGCTCTGCTCTGCCAGTCTCTACTTTGGCTACCCATACACTTTAGAATACAATTCAAAGTATTAACCCTAACCTAGAAAGCACTCAACAGCCTCACTCCTAACTATATTTCTTCTCTCATCTCCAAATACTCCTCAACCTTTCCTCTTTGATCGACCTCTGACCTACGTCTCTCCACTCCTATTATCTCTATGTGCCTCTCTCCCCAAGACTGTTTAAGCTCTGCTCCTGTCCTCTGGAACTCTTTTCCCCATTCCATTAAACTGTCTCCGACTTTAAATATTTTCAGACGCTTTTTGAAAACTCACCTATTCAGATAGGCTTACCATCTCTCCCCTCTTTTTTAATCCTACCCAAAATAAATCTTAAAATACCTGACTTGGTGCTGCAATTAAAATCCATGTGACAAGCTACCCTAAACCTTATGTCTCTGCACCATGTAGACCTTAAAGTGAATGTAAAGTGCGCATCCTCACTAACGTTACCCTTAACGTCTATTAAAAATAAATACCAGTTTCATTCATCAATTTACAATGTTTTTGTTATATACCTTGTTTTTTAATTTTGTTCGTTGGCTCCCGTTATTTTGATCCTCCACCCGGTACGCGCGCCTACTTAGTGTCAGTCTGATTGACGTCTTAATTACCAATCAAGGCTCTAACCACAGGGGGACCCACCCGTTTACGCTGACGTCACTACTCCTTTCTGCGCCTGCGTTGTTATCATGTTCACCAACGATTTCCTTTAACGCTTGTGCACATTTCGCGCATGCGCAGTTGTTTTACTTTACGGAGCCCTGTCATTTCTGAATTACTGAAATCAGTTACATCAGTAACAGGGCTCCGTATTCTCTAATTACAGCTTATTTTTAAAATCAGTACTGTTTGAATTCAAATAATAAATTTTAATTATTATTCTTGTCACCAATTTTTAATAACCATATGAACAATGTCGGTTTACATTTTGGGAAAAATATTAGTTAGCAGGCAAAACTTAATGAAAATAATAAGTTCCGTTTCAATATTGTATTTTTATTTGGCGGTATTAGGTGCTGGGTTAGCAGATCGTTCCCTTCTCTTCACAACAATAGTATTCATTGAATGTATTGATTCAATGAATACTATGGTTGATTAACAGCGGAAACAGCATTTCACGCATGCGCAATGGGAAGTGAAAATGGGAGCGCGCATTGAAGAGACGTAAACAGCGGGTGGGACCGCTGTATACGTGACATGTCTAAAACTAAGGAAGTAGACTGTGGGAGGAGCAGGTACTGTGAATAGTCGATATTTCGACTAAAAAATAAACTACATATTACTAATTTTTTATTAAATGTATAGTGGCGGTTAGGTTAATATCAGGATTGCCTACAGGAATATGTGTTCAAAAGAACGAAAATTGACAATCACTTTAACCCATCTTGAGGGCCTTCCATGGAATTCAGAAATAGCTTTTGGCAAGACCTGTACTCTTACAGCCCTAGAATCTCTATTGACGACTGACTTGTATGGTACTTCAGCCATCATTAACGGGTTAAATTTAGCTCCAGAGGAGCAATGCACTACTGGTACCTGAATGCATCCAGGGATCCAATGACAAAAAGCATATGTGTGCAGCCACCAATTTCCAGCTAGTTTCCAGTAATCCTGATTTTACCTAGATATACACTAAGGAAATTTGGTTACCTCATATTTATACCCCTGTGAAACAGGAAGTCATGTTGAACAATTTCCTGTTTCTAGTCACCTAGGTATACTAAAAAATTTAAAATATCAATAGGAATATACATCAAATATATTTTTCTGATATGAATTCATAAGGGTGTCTATAATTGAGCCACACATATATCGAACAAAGATTTTTATTTTTTATTTTTTTATAACCCTGTGTTGTGTTTGCAATTGTTTGATATCATGAGAGCAGAGTATTTTTGAGTATTTTTTATTAAAAGGTTAAACAATAAAGACAATTTTTCACTGCCTTATTTGCCCAAGGGTGCCAATATTAGTGAAGGGCATTGTATATCTTTTATTAATCTAAGTCACAATCATATAGGTGCAATTAAAACTAAGCATGTTCAAAAACTAAACATAAAAAAAAAAGAAACGTTGTGAATAGAAAATTGTCTATTTTTGTCCATAGTCTAATGAACTGTCTTCTGAGAAGGGTCTCCAACATCTTCAGAGCTCTGTGTTTCCCCAATTAATACAATTTCTATATTGCAATGATATATATTGTAACCTGTGCTCATTTTTATTGTTTAGCTCTGCGTAAACTATGACCCGATATTCATAAAATATAATAAAAAGTAAAAGGATATTAAATGATATATTTTATTTTAATTTAAAGGGCCATAATACCCAAATGTTTAAACACTTGAAAGTGATGCAGCATAGCTGTAAAAAGCTGACTAGAAAATATCTCCTGAACATCTCTATGTAAAAAAGAAAGATATTTTACCTCAAAAGTTCCTCAGTAGCCACCTCCCATTGTAAAGGATTTCTAAGCAGCATTTTAGTGTGTTTGTCCTGGGACATCTGAAGGGACTAGCATCGTGCACTCTCATATTATTTCACCAATCAGGTAAAGGAAGCTTACTATGAAATCTCATGAGAATTAAGTCAAATCTCATTAGATCACAGTAAGAGTTCATGACCTCAGCACTGCTGATGCTGATTGGCTGCTGTTCATTTCTTAATTTTTTTATTTTTTTTTACCTGCAGCTGGGAGCAGCTGAGTATAACTTTTTACACAGAACTTACTCTGGTGAGCTGAGGAAATTGTGAGGTAAAATATCTTCCTTTTTTACATAGAGATGCTCAGGTGATATTTTCCTGTCAGCTTTTTACAGTTATACTGCATCAGTTTCAAGTGATTTAGCATATGAGTATTATGTCCCTTTAACTAGGTCACAATCATATTTTTAAAATTTGAATTGGGCAATTTAAAAAAAAAAGAAGTGAAAAAACAATGTTCTCTCTTAACATAATCTGATGAACTGTCCTCATTGTGATATCCTTGTGCTTCCTCAGCTAATTTTAATTCTATATTGTAATTTTATGTTTTAATGATATATATAGTAACCTGTTCACATTTCCATTGTTCAGCACTCGGTAACCTGTGACCCTTCATAAGGAAAATATAATAAAAATAAAAAGGATGTTATATATGTGACATTTCATTTCTTTAAAAATAATTCTAAATGCTAAATTGCTTTACATATTTTTAAATTAAAGCTTTAGATTTTTTTTTATTTTTATGTTATAAAGCTGTGACAAAACATACAGCAATTAAGGTTGATTAAACTCATATTTTGATAATTAGCCATCCTGCTGTTATTGGCATTATTAACAAATTCACTAGGTAGAGCCTAGCAGGCGTTTGTTTGAAATATGTTACAAAATATAAATGTTGAATAAAAATTTCCCAAAGTGAAAGACTTCTAAAATCAATTGAAATAATCTGCACTTTGCTTTATGATGTTATTTCATTTCATATGTATGGAAATAAAAAAAAATCTAAATAGTAACTCTTTTCCATTACTTTATATGCAAGTGATTGGAATCCAAACTAATTAACTAACAGAGTATTCCAGTGTGGATTGTGTTGTGGTTATAGCAATTTTGCTTAAGGCAAACAACAAGCAGAATATAGGCCACATGGCCTTGGGCCTAGTGTAACGACACTCCTTTACTCCCTAGTACCGAATACTGCGTCAGATTTATTCCCTTCATTACGAGCATATGCGACTGATTATTTTCTCCATATTGCTCTTTCTATGTTTGTCAAATTTAAACATTTTACAACAGCGTATATAACTAAAATAAATACATTTGAGCCATTACGGATGGAAGAACTCAATTTCAATTCCAGGAGATCTCAAACATTTCTTCCTTTTGGCTTTTTAAAGCATTAGTTGCTAAAACCCAAGATTAAAATGTGAAAAATGCAGGTGTGAGATCAGGATTGTAATCCTTTTCTGTTTGCATAAGACAAAGTTAGCAAGTTGAAAAAGAGAGGCAGTCGAAGGTCAAACTATAGACAGCAACAGGAATACTTACAGATATGATTAGCATTGCAGACTAACAGTTCATCATATAGAATCCTTGGTGAACAGCTACAACACCTTATGACTTATTGCAATCTCTACTTGTCTCAGTTTGCCAGTTAACAAAAGTAGTGTTTAAATATGCTGGTTATATTATTAACTTTTACAAAACAGAAACAGATGTGTGTCTTAGTAACTATACCATTAAATCCATGATTTACATAGTACCCATGATTCAAGTTGAACTGAGCAGAGGCCAAGCGTTTTAATTTGCTGTAGGTTTACGAAAAAACACTGATCTGGTTTTTGTAAGGGCTGAAACACTTTAAGGGAAATTAAAAAGCCGTTTTGTTTTCTGCAATTAAACATGCAATTCTCTTTGGAGGTAGCCGGGGAAATTCAGAATGTTCTTTAACAAATATTTCTCTACCAAGCTCAAGTATAATATATTTTAGATTTCAGCGATTCACCTACTTTTAAAACTTAGATAAGTCTGTTTCCTTGGAATCTTGGACAAAGACGATGCCAAAGCATTAGTTAAGAATGTAATCTGAGGCTCAGACAAAATCCTAACCTATTACAAAGTATTTTTCAATAGTTTCACACTCCCTTTGAAAATGTACAGTGCTTCAATTATTAAAGATGCTCGCTAATCAATGACTTGTTTACTTTAAAGTAAAAAAAAGTGAGATTGCATGGAATTGTTTCATTTTCTAAAATAAACATTTGACAATGAGACCTCATGTTTTCTAGTTGATTTTTTCAGGTTGTACAGATATTTCTAAAGTATGCCAGCAACTTTTAGAGTGAGTTGAAAATCTGGCATTATACTGATTTATGATTAACATTTAACCAACTGTATTTTTACTTAAGAAGTCACAGAGGCACATATAGGGGAAAATTTAGATGGTGAAATATAAAATGGATTTTGAAGAAGTACATTTTATATTTATTTTTTTCACAGCCAAGAATGTACTTTATTTCCGTGATTTTGAATTAAGTGTAAGTTCTGTTTCTGTTAAAATAAAGAAGGCTTGCTTCTCTGAGATAGCTTTAACTAATGCTAATATTGGGATGCTAAAATAGAATCACTCTGATATATCCCTTCTGTTTAAACATGTCAATTATTTAAGGTAACTTTTATCAGGATCTTAAAGAGACATGGACAGCAAAATGAAAACTTTCATGTTTCAGATACAGCATTCCATTTTAAGAGTACTTCTATTGCAAATTAGCTTTTTTTCTCTTGGTATAATTTGCTGAAGAGAATATCTATGTAGACTCAAGAGCAGCAATGAATAAAGTGGGATCTAGTAGGTGAATGGTGACTACACACAAATGCTTCTTGTTAGCTGATTAGATGTGTTTACTAAACTGCCAGTAGTGCAGTACTTCTGTTGAACTGCCATTACCTATGTGTTTAATCCCTTTGAAGAAATTAAAGGGATACTAAATCCCAAAAATGTCTTTTGTGATTCAGATAGAACAGGTGTTCTGTAATATTATGTTTCCCTACCTACGACCACACCTACAAAAAACTTGCAAAGACTGTTGTGCACATGCGCTCACTGCCGCAATCGTAAAATATCACAGAACCCACCTACAAAAAACTTGCACATTACACTACAGAGCACGCATACGCTCATTGCCGCAGTCAGCAAATATTACAGAACTGGAACATTCATCATTTTGGCACTAGCTGGGGACATCTAAATAACAGTGGCAAAAACAGAATTTATGCTTACCTGATAAATTACTTTCTCACACGGTGTGTCCGGTCCACGGCGTCATCCTTACTTGTGGGAATATCTCTTCCCCAACAGGAAATGGCAAAGAGTCCCAGCAAAGCTGGCCATATAGTCCCTCCTAGGCTCCGCCCACCCCAGTCATTCGACCGACGGACAGGAGGAAAAATATAGGAGAAACCATATGGTACCGTGGTGACTGTAGTTAGAGAAAATAATTCATCAGACCTGATTAAAAAACCAGGGCGGGCCGTGGACCGGACACACCGTTGGAGAAAGTAATTTATCAGGTAAGCATAAATTCTGTTTTCTCCAACATTGGTGTGTCCGGTCCACGGCGTCATCCTTACTTGTGGGAACCAATACCAAAGCTTTAGGACACGGATGAAGGGAGGGAGCAAATCAGGTTACCTAAACGGAAGGCACCACGGCTTGCAAAACCTTTCTCACAAAAATAGCCTCCGAAGAAGCAAAAGTATCAAATTTGTAAAATTTGGCAAAAGTGTGCAGTGAAGACCAAGTCGCTGCCTTACATATCTGGTCAACAGAAGCCTCGTTCTTGAAGGCCCATGTGGAAGCCACAGCTCTAGTGGAGTGAGCTGTGATTCTTTCAGGAGGCTGCCGTCCGGCAGTCTCATAAGCCAATCGGATAATGCTTTTAAGCCAAAAGGAAAGAGAGGTAGAAGTCGCTTTTTGACCTCTCCTTTTACCAGAATAGACAACAAACAAAGAAGATGTTTGTCTGAAATCTTTTGTAGCCTCTAAATAGAATTTTAGAGCACGGACTACGTCCAAATTGTGTAACAAACGTTCCTTCTTTGAAACTGGATTCGGACATAAAGAAGGTGCAACTATCTCCTGGTTAATATTCTTGTTAGAAACAACCTTTGGAAGAAAACCAGGCTTAGTATGCAAAACCACCTTATCTGCATGGAACACCAGATAGGGCGGAGAAAACTGCAGAGCAGATAACTCTGAAACTCTTCTAGCAGAAGAAATAGCAACCAAAAACAAAACTTTCCAAGATAGTAACTTAATATCTATGGAATGTAGAGGTTCAAACGGAACCCCTTGAAGAACTGAAAGAACTAGATTTAGACTCCAGGGAGGAGTCAAAGGTCTGTAAACAGGCTTGATCCTAACCAGAGCCTGAACAAATGCTTGAACATCTGGCACATCTGCCAGTCTTTTGTGTAGTAAGACAGATAAAGCAGAGATCTGTCCCTTTAGAGAACTTGCAGATAATCCTTTCTCCAAACCTTCTTGTAGAAAGGAGAGAATCTTAGGATTTTTATCTTATTCCATGGGAATCCTTTGGATTCACACCAACAGATATATCTTTTCCATATTTTATGGTAAATCTTTCTAGTTACCGGTTTTCTGGCCTGAACCAGAGTATCTATCACAGAATCTGAAAACCCACGCTTTGATAGAATCAAGCGTTCAATCTCCAAGCCGTCAGCTGGAGGGAGACCAGATTTGGATGTTCGAATGGACCCTGAACAAGAAGGTCCTGTCTCAAAGGTAGCTTCCATGGAGGAACCGATGACATATTCACCATGTCTTGACAAAACAAGAAAGATTGGCACAGTGAAGTTGCTACATAGGAAAAAGGGATATAATAATCCCTGGTGCTGACCCTTATTAACAAGTATCAAAGTAAAGGATTGGGGGAATGGGACAAGAAGGGGTTAATTAGCACTCATTCCATTGTATTTTGTGAGGATTGTTGAAACAAAATTCAACTATTATTGGTAAAGATAGATTAATTAAAATTATTATTTTATTATATTAAACCACTATTAAAATATGACTATTAGTACCGCTGGGAAAATCCCATAGACCTATTGATAATCACACACACAGAGATATGTTACCATCTGCAATATACCGAGACAGGGAACATAGTTCCAGCCACCCCCCTGTATTCCTGGCCAGTAACAGGATACCCTGGCTTCAGGTGACAGAGATGGCTAGTTTGCTACGTTATAATCTCTTGCAGAAAATTACCTCCTAAGGTGGATAAATCAATATGAAAAGTTTAAAAACAAGTACACATTCATACTAGCATTCACCACACACAAACGCGTTTCGGCCGAGTAGCGGCCTTTCTCAATGTGTATCACCAATTGACAAGACGAGTGTTACACTGACGATTCCTTAAATACCCTATGTGTTACTGTCACAGCCAATCCTGTTACTCATTGCGTGCACGCCCATCAATTGGCGAATCAAAATCAACCCCGTGTAGCCGGAGTCAGCACTGACACCTAGTCACATGATTGGTCCCGATTTGGCCAATGGGGATTACCCCACAAGCGTGAATTGCAATGTTATTATGTATACACGATCGTTGTTTAAACATAGGTACTTTTATCTGTCAGTGACCGTGTCGCTCAGACACCTAATGCCTCATTCTACGTGCACCCAGATATAACCGCATTTATTATTCGGCTGATTGTTTAACAGGGAGTATAGTAGACCGCACATTTATTTGCTATAGTGCGGTCCCTTCTAACACTTCGCGCATGCGCCACCGCCGAATTACATTAAACATATTCCATATCTATTGGAGATAAGTGCCCATCACAAGCAAATCCCCCATTACCCATAAGTGGTTTATTAATAACAACACATTCAATATTTTGCTACAAAATAAAAGTATTGTAGCATTTGATGTGTATTAGACATCAATAGTTAATTGGGTATGTTATGGATAAATTTGATAAATCTCTGGGTGCACGTTTATGAAAGAGGTAAATTTAACCATTATAAGATGTATCCAAGAAATATTAATTGTGAAGTTGAAAAATTGGTAAAAGAATTACAATATAAATTACAGGAATGCCCAAAAATTATTGTTCTCATTCATACCGTATGGCATTACAGTATTTAAATTAAATATCCATTTTGCTTCTTTCTTTAATAAGATTTTTTCCATATCACCCCCTCTGATACCTGGACGTATCGCTTCTAGTCCCCAGCATCTAAATGTGCTAGTTTTGCCATTATGATGATTTAAGAAATGCCTAGCAACACTTGTAATTTGTTTGCCTTTTTCAGTATCTTTTGCTGCGTTCCTAATGTTACTGAGATGTTCCGTCATTCTTATGCCCATTTGTCTTGTGGTCATGCCTACGTATAAAAAATTGCAGCTGCATGATAGGCAGTAAATTACATTTGCGGTTTTACATGAAATGTGATTTTGGATGGTCCATTTTTTATTAAACCTATCCACTACTGTTTTCTTTTTTACCATGTGTGTACAGATCTTGCAATTCCCACATGCTAATGATCCCTTATATAGAGGGGCTCTTTTGGCATTTCTATCAAAATGGCTAACTGTTAATTTATCATTTAGATTGCTAGCTCTTCTGTAGGTGAGCAGAGGTGTTTTAGGAATAATGGAATTTAATTGTTCGTCTGATTGCAGAATATGCCAATGTTTTGAAAGTATGTTGGACACTTGTTGGCTTTGACTACAATATGTAGAGATAAATCTCAGAGGATTAAAATTTTCCTCTGTTTTTTTGGGACTTAGAAGTTCCTGTCTTCTATATTATTCCTGTAATTTATATTGTAATTCTTTTACCAATTTTTCAACTTCACAATTAATATTTCTTGGATACATCTTATAATGGTTAAATTTACCTCTTTCATAAACGTGCACCCAGAGATTTATCTAATTTATCCATAACATACCCAATTAACTATTGATGTCTAATACACATCAAATGCTACAATACTTTTATTTTGTAGCAAAATATTGAATGTGTTGTTATTAATAAACCACTTATGGGTAATGGGGGATTTGCTTGTGATGGGCACTTATCTCCAATAGATATGGAATATGTTTAATGTAATTCGGCGGTGGCGCATGCGCGAAGTGTTAGAAGGGACCGCACTATAGCAAATAAATGTGCGGTCTACTATACTCCCTGTTAAACAATCAGCCGAATAATAAATGCGGTTATATCTGGGTGCACGTAGAATGAGGCATTAGGTGTCTGAGCGACACGGTCACTGACAGATAAAAGTACCTATGTTTAAACAACGATCGTGTATACATAATAACATTGCAATTCACGCTTGTGGGGTAATCCCCATTGGCCAAATCGGGACCAATCATGTGACTAGGTGTCAGTGCTGACTCCGGCTACACGGGGTTGATTTTGATTCGCCAATTGATGGGCGTGCACGCAATGAGTAACAGGTTTGGCTGTGACAGTAACACATAGGGTATTTAAGGAATCGTCAGTGTAACACTCGTCTTGTCAATTGGTGATACACATTGAGAAAGGCCGCTACTCGGCCGAAACGCGTTTGTGTGTGGTGTATGCTAGTATGAATGTGTACTTGTTTTTAAACTTTTCATATTGATTTATCCACCTTAGGAGGTAATTTTCTGCAAGAGATTATAACGTAGCAAACTAGCCATCTCTGTCACCTGAAGCCAGGGTATCCTGTTACTGGCCAGGAATACAGGGGGGTGGCTGGAACTATGTTCCCTGTCTCGGTATATTGCAGATGGTAACATATCTCTGTGTGTGTGATTATCAATAGGTCTATGGGATTTTCCCAGCGGTACTAATAGTCATATTTTAATAGTGGTTTAATATAATAAAATAATAATTTTAATTAATCTATCTTTACCAATAATAGTTGAATTTTGTTTCAACAATCCTCACAAAATACAATGGAATGAGTGCTAATTAACCCCTTCTTGTCCCATTCCCCCAATCCTTTACATTGATATTCACCATGTCTGCATACCAAGTCCTGCGTTGCCACGCAGGAGCTATCAAGATCACAGAGGCCCTCTCCTGTTTGATCCTGGCTACCAGCCTGGGAATGAGAGGAAACGGTGGGAATACATAAGCTAGGTTGAAGGTCCAAGGTGCTACTAGTGCATCTACTAGAGTCGCCTTGGGATCCCTGGATCTGGACCCGTAGCAAGGAACCTTGAAGTTCTGACGAGACGCCATCAGATCCATGTCCGGAATGCCCCATAATTGAGTAAGTTGGGCAAAGATCTCCGGGTGGAGTTCCCACTCCCCCGGATGGAATGTCTGACGACTCAGATAATCCGCTTCCCAGTTTTCCACACCTGGGATGTGGATCGCAGATAGGTGTCAGGAGTGATCCTCCGCCCATTGAATTATTTTGGTCACTTCTTTCATCACCAGGGAACTCCTTGTTCCCCCCTGATGATTGATATACGCAACGGTCGTCATGTTGTCTGATTGGAATCTTATGAATCTGGCCTTTGCTAGCTGAGGCCAAGCCCTGAGAGCATTGAAGATCGCTCTTAGTTCCAGAATGTTTATCGGGAGAAGAGACTCTTCCCGAGACCATAGTCCCTGAGCTTTCAGGGATTCCCAGCCCGCGCCCCAGCCCACTAGACTGGCGTCGGTCGTGACAATGACCCACTCTGGTCTGCGGAAGCTCATTCCCTGGGATAGATGGTCCAGGGTCAGCCACCAACGGAGTGAATCTCTGGTCTTCTGATCTACCTGAATCATTGGAGACAAGTCTGTATAGTCCCCATTCCACTGTTTGAGCATGCACAGTTGTAATGGTCTTAGATGAATTCGTGCAAAAGGAACTATGTCCATTGCTGCAACCATCAACCCTACTACTTCCATGCACTGCGCTATGG
Source organism: Bombina bombina (assembly GCF_027579735.1). NCBI lineage: Eukaryota > Metazoa > Chordata > Amphibia > Anura > Bombinatoridae > Bombina > Bombina bombina. The sequence goes on from NC_069508.1 coordinate 122,277,578, forward strand.
AAGGACGTGGAACAGAATGAAGAACTTGACAAGTGCTTAGAAGTTTTGACTTTCTGACCTCTGTCAGAAAAATCCTCATTTCTAAGGAATCTATTATTGTTCCCAAGAAGGGAACTCTTGTTGACGGAGACAGAGAACTTTTTTCTATGTTCACCTTCCATCCGTGTGATCTGAGAAAGGCCAGAACGATGTCTGTATGAGCCTTTGCTTTTGACAGGGACGACGCTTGTATTAGAATGTCGTCCAAGTAAGGTACTACTGCAATGCCCCTCGGTCTTAGAACCGCTAGAAGGGACCCTAGTACCTTTGTGAAAATCCTTGGAGCAGTGGCTAACCCGAATGGGAGGGCCACAAACTGGTAATGTTTGTCCAGAAAGGCGAACCTTAGGAACTGATGATGTTCTTTGTGGATAGGAATATGTAGGTACGCATCCCTTAGATCCACGGTAGTCATAAATTGACCTTCCTGGATAGTGGGTAGAATCGTTCGAATGGTTTCCATCTTGAACGATGGTACCCTGAGAAATTTGTTTAGGATCTTCAAATCCAAAATTGGTCTGAAAGTTCCCTCTTTTTTGGGAACTACGAACAGATTTGAATAAAATCCCATTCCTTGTTCCTTTATTGGAACTGGGTGTATCACTCCCATCTTTAACAGGTCTTCTACACAATGTAAGAACGCCTGTCTCTTTATTTGGTTTAAGGATAAGTGAGACATGTGTAACCTTCCCCTTGGGGGTAGTTCCCTGAATTCCAGAAGATAACCCTGAGAAACTATTTCTAGTGCCCAGGGATCCTGAACATCTCTTGCCCAAGCCTGAGCAAAGAGAGAGAGTCTGTCCCCTACTAGATCCGGTCCCGGATTGGGGGCTACTCCTTCATGCTGTTTTGTTAGCAGCAGCAGGCTTCTTGGCCTGCTTACCCTTGTTCCAGCCTTGCATCGGTTTCCAGGCTGGTTTGGGTTGTGAGGCATTACCCTCTTGCTTAGAGGATGCAGAATTAGAGGCCGGTCCGTTCCTGAAATTGCGAAAGGAACGAAAATTAGACTTATTCTTGGCCTTCAAAGGCCTATCTTGTGGAAGGGCGTGGCCCTTTCCCCCAGTGATGTCTGAGATAATCTCTTTCAATTCTGGTCCAAATAGAGTTTTACCTTTGAAAGGGATAGTAAGCAATTTTGTCTTGGATGACACATCCGCTGACCAAGACTTTAGCCAAAGCGCTCTGCGCGCCACGATTGCAAACCCTGAATTTTTTGCCGCTAATCTAGCTAATTGCAAAGCGGCATCTAAAATAAAAGAGTTAGCCAACTTAAGTGTGTGAACTCTGTCCATAACCTCCTCATATGGAGTCTCTCTACTGAGCGACTTTTCTAGTTCCTCGAACCAGAACCACGCTGCTGTAGTGACAGGAACGATGCACGAAATGGGTTGTAGAAGGTAACCTTGCTGTACAAAAATCTTTTTAAGCAAACCCTCCAATTTTTTATCCATAGGATCTTTGAAAGCACAACTATCCTCGATAGGAATAGTAGTGCGCTTGTTTAGAGTAGAAACTGCCCCCTCGACCTTAGGGACTGTCTGCCATAAGTCCTTTCTGGGGTCGACCATAGGAAATAATTTCTTAAATATAGGGGGGGAACAAAAGGTATGCCGGGCTTTTCCCACTCCTTATTCACTATGTCCGCCACCCGCTTGGGTATAGGAAAAGCGTTGGGGTGCACCGGAACCTCTAGGAACTTGTCCATCTTACATAATTTCTCTGGAATGACCAAGTTGTCACAATCATCCAGAGTAGATAACACCTCTTTAAGCAGTGCGCGGAGATGTTCTAATTTAAATTTAAATGTCACAACGTCAGGTTCAGCTTGTTGAGAAATTTTTTCTGAATCTGAAATTTCCCCATCTGACAAAACCTCCCTCATGGCCACTTCAGATTGGTGTGAGGGTATGACAGAACAATTATCATCAGCGCCCTCCTGCTCTTCGGTGTTTAAAACAGAGCAATCGCACTTTCTCTGATATGTAGGCATTTTGGATAAAATATTTGCTATGGAGTTATCCATTACAGCCGTCAATTGTTGCATGGTAATAAGCATTGGCGCGCTAGATGTACTAGGGGCCTCCTGCGTGGGCAAAACTGGTGTAGACACAGTAGGAGATGATGTAGTATCATGTTTACTCCCCTCATCTGAGGAATCATCTTGGGCAATTTCATTATCTGTGGCAGTACTGTCCTTACTTTGTTTGGACGCTATGGCACAATTATCACACAAATTTAAATGGGGAGACACATTGGCTTTCATACATATAGAACATAGCTTATCCGAAGGCACAGACATGTTAAACAGGCTTAAACTTGTCAATAAAGCACAAAAAAACGTTTTAAAACAAAACCGTTACTGTCTCTTTAAATTTTAAACAGAAAACACTTTATTACTGAATATGTGAAAAAGTATGAAGGAATTGTTCAAAAATTACCAAAATTTCACCACAGTGTCTTAAAGCATTAAGAGTATTGCACACCAATTTTCAGAGCTTTAACCCCTAAAATAACGGAACCGGAGCCGTTTACAAATTTAACCCCTATACAGTCCCAGCTATAGCCTTTGCTGTGACCTAACCAAGCCCAGAGCGGAATACGATACCAAGTGACGCCTTCTAGAAACTTTTCCAGCTACTTTCAGATCCTCACACATGCATCTGCATGTCTTGCTCTCAAAAACAACTGCGCAGTAATGGCGCTCAGCCTACAACTGGGAAGGCCCTCCCTGACTGGAAAAGGTTTCTAACATAGTGGCTGCCGTTAAAAAACGTTCCCCAAGTTTATAAATGTGAATTATCAACATAAACATGTATAAAATGCCCAAATAAAGCAATTGATTTAGCCCATAAAAGTGTCTACCAGTTTTATAGCCCATATTAAGCCCTTTATTCTGTTTGCTTGACTAAGAAAATTGCATACCGGTCCCATGAGGGGAAATGACAGCCTTCCAGCATTACATGGTCTTGTTAGAAATATGGCTAGTCATACCTTAAGCAGAAAAGTCTGCTAACTGTTTCCCCCAACTGAAGTTACTTCATCTCAACAGTCCTGTGTGGAAACAGCAATCGATTTTAGTTACTGTCTGCTAAAATCATCTTCCTCTCACAAACAGAAATCTTCATCCTTTTCTGTTTCAGAGTAAATAGTACATACCAGCACTATTTTAAAATAACAAACACTTGATAGAAGAATAAAAAAACTACATTTAAACACCAAAAAACTCTTAACCATCTCCGTGGAGATGTTGCCTGTGCAACGGCAAAGAGAATGACTGGGGTGGGCGGAGCCTAGGAGGGACTATATGGCCAGCTTTGCTGGGACTCTTTGCCATTTCCTGTTGGGGAAGAGATATTCCCACAAGTAAGGATGACGCCGTGGACCGGACACAGCAATGTTGGAGAAATACGGATTTGTTTCATTAAATGAGTGAAAATGTATATTATTGTCTGTTTTAATGAAAAATGTTCACTCATTTAATGAAACAAATCCGTATTTTGCCACTGTTATTTAGATGTCCCCAGCTAGTGCCAAAATTATAGACGTACCAGTTCTGTAATATTTGCCAACTGCGGCAATGAGCGCATGCATGCTCTGTAGTGTAATTTGCAGTTTTTTTGTAGGCGGGTTCTGTAATATTTTCAGACTGCAGCAGTGAGCGCATGCGTGCACAACAGTCTTTGCAAGTTTTTTGTAGGCGTGGCCATAGGTAGGGAAATGTAACGCAGTAGGAGAATATTACAAAACACAGGCAATTATAAGCAACTTTCTAATTTACTCCTATTATCAATTTTTCTTTGTTCTTTTGTTATCTTTATTTAAATAGCAGGAATGTATAGCTTAAGAGCTGGCCTATTTTTGGTTCAGAACCTGGGTTACACTTGCTTATTGGTTGGCTGAATATAGTTACCAATAAGCAAGCCCTATCCAGTGTGCTGAACCAAAAATGGTCCAGCTCCTAAGCTTTACATTCCTGTATTTTTTTTTTAATAAAGAGAACAAAGAAAAAATTATAATAGGAGTAAATTAGAAAGTTGCTTAAAATTGCATCATCTATACGAATCTTGAAAAAAAAAAATTGGTTTAGTATCCCTTTAAACACAGGTATATACAATCAATTGTGAAATAATAAAAATGCTCTAACAAGACATTTTAACATTTTAGTGAATTGGTTCAATATAAAGCAAGAGGAACTAAAATGAGAAGCCTCTCTGGAATATTTCTGACTCTAGGCCTCTAAAATGAAAGTTTCTTTAACAAGAATACTAAGGAATGTTCTTAAAGTTTGCTGTTTATTGTTTTAAACATTATTCATGTGAAAACAATTCTTGCGCCTATTAAAGTTATATATTATTTGTTTCAGAAAATGATGAGTTTTGTATTAAAATAATTTATTATGTGATTCTATGTTTTGTACACAGATAAGTTGCCATAATTCAGCACACAAAAAAAGTAGCAGAAAGATTTATTCTCTTAATAATACACTACAAATCTTTGAAAATTAAACAAGGTTATTAAGAGAACTTCTGGAATATTTGTCATGTGTTCTCTGAGTAAAGTGACATCTCATATATAATGATTATAATTTACTGGATAAAAACAGCCTGGTAATTAGAATGACTGTTTGTATCTTATTTTTCTTGACTTTGTGAAAAGCTTAGAGATTGACTGGTCATATAAAATACATACTGACATGTGATACTGTGACACCACATAGAAATAAAGTATGGGTTTTAATAATGCCAGCAAACCATCTACCATGTTAATTCAGACGCTAAGGCATTTGACAGAATTGAAATCTATAAGGATGGTCAGATTGGCACGGGTCATAGTTACTCAGAGTCCTAAGGAAATTACCAAAACATTTGCAGAATCTTATATCCACCTATATGATTGTATAAAAACACCTCAGTTCTTTTCTAAGAAGGATAAAACAGTAGAATTCCTAAATTTCTATAAAGTTGCAGTCTGATGGGCAACCCTTAAAGGGCCATTCCAGCCAACATTGGAATCCACATGGGTGCATTTCAGTTTTTAACAGAAGCATTTTTGTAATATACATGTATTAGCAAAAAATGTTTCTTAAAAGCTATAGCTGTTTAAATAGTGTATGTAAGTATGCACCGTGCACCATCATTTTAAACACAGTACTTGATCAGAGAGTCTAAGGTGCTTGTATCATCTGGTAATGACTCAGTTTGTTTATTGCTGTCATGATACAAGCCCCACTGGCACTCTGGCAAGCTACAGTATTTAAAATGCACTGATAATATCTAGCTATGCTTCACATGCACATGCAGAGGAAAATGTTAACACTAAAACAGTGATACCTCTTGCTAGAAACATTTTTGCCCATACATGTATATAGAAAATATGTTTGTATTTAAAGATTTAAATAATCTATGTGCATTTCAATCTTTACTTGAATGCCCCTTAAAATGTCATATAGGTCATAAAAAAGCCACACCCAGGCAGATTTAATGCTAGAAGCAATTTAGAAATCAATTGGCTTGAGAGCTGTGTATCTCATTATGCAGGTTCTTTTTGTGAAGGAGAGATACCTACAATACAATATAATGCTAAAAAAACCTCAAAGATTTTATGTGACTTCTCTCCATGCCGAGAAGTTTTTTTTTTTTTTTAATATACTTTTATTGAGGATTGTGAACAATTTGATTCAGTAAGAAAAATTTACATTTTACAATCATAAATAATCACAATGAAGTTACATAGCAATGTATTCACAATTAGATATGTGCATGATCGAAAATTTGTTTCGGTTCGGATCGATTCAGAGTTTTTCAAATTTCGTTTTGGATCGATTCGAATTCGGAAAACTTCGAATGAATTCGTTTCGGATTCGTTTCGGATTCATTTCGGATTCAAAAAAATTTGGCTGGATTCGGTTCGATTCGGTTCGGAAATTCGGAATTTCGGGATGTGTGCTGTGTATTAGACTAGTATTATGTACTGTATATTAGGTGTAACCCATAGCAGAGTGATATAACCTAATATACTGTACAATACTAGTGTAATCCATGGCCATCCGAATTTACTGAATAAATCCGAACTAATTCGGATTTATTCGGTAAATTCGGCAGTATTTTAATTCGGAAATTCGGTTCGATCGAATTTGCCGAATTTCCGAATCGATCCGAAACTAATTGCACATATCTATTCACAATACAAAATAGAATGCTGTAACATAACATACATTTTACAGTCATCTAGTTAATTGAAATCCTTATTTTATATTATTGTACACTCCAATGTAAGTAGCTAATGTTATGGCCACTTCTGGATCATCTGGTTCAGTAAATGAAGAAGTGATCTTGATAGCTACATACGTGACCTATAATGTTTTACTGTTAAGATAGATACTATGCACAGTGTTCAGAGGCCACGTGCCATGGACGCGAAAAGTTCTGAGGAGGACCTAGTTGAATGGCTAACACAGGACAACCAATCTTCTACAGCTTCCGCTCCTAACCTTGACGCACCATCCACCTCCAGCTTAGCTTCGGGCCCCTCTCAAGTGACCAGTGCCACTCGCCCGCCTGCCGCCACCACCAACACTAGCACCACAGCAGCTTCACTTGATCTGTCAGAGGAGTTATTGACACATCAGTTGGAGGAAATGAGTGATGCGCAACCATCATTGACAGAGGATGTAGATAACAGTGATATGTCTCAGTCAGGCAGCATTACAGACATGGACGTACGGTGTGATGATGATGATGATGTTGTACCCGCTGCTGCTTCCTTTGTTGATTTGTCAGATACAAGTGAAGCGGTTGATGATGATGTGTCCGTGGATGTCACGTGGGTGCCCGCTAGAAGAGAAGAAGAAGAGGGGGAAAGTTCAGATGGGGAGACAGAGAGGAGGAGGAGGAGGAGACGAGTTGGAAGCAGGGGGAGGTCATCGCAAGGAGCTAGTGGCACAGTCAGACAGCATGGATCGGCACCCGGGGTCAGCCAGACAGCACGCCAATCAACGCATGCTGTTGCCACCACCAGAATGCCGTCATCGCAGAGCTCAGCAGTGTGGCATTTTTTTTGTGTGTCTGCCTCTGACAAACGCGATGCCATTTGCAACCTGTGCCAAAAGAAACTGAGTTGTGGGAAGTCCAACACCCACCTAGGTACAACTGCTTTGCGAAGGCACATGGTCTCACATCACAAACGCCGATGGGAAGAACACATGAGTAGAAGCAGCACACAAACTCAAAGCCGCCATCCTCCTCCTGGTCCAGCATCTTCAGCCACGTCAACCACTGCTGTCCTCCTTGCCCCCTCTCAACCATCCTCCACTCAGTCTCTCTTACGTAGCAGTTCCTGGTCATCTGCCCACAGTCAGGTGTCTGTCAAGGACATGTTTGAGTGTAAGAAGCCAATTTCCCAAAGTCACCCCCTTGCCCGGCGTCTGACAGCTGGCTTGTCTGAACTCTTAGCCCACCAGCTTTTACCATACAAGCTGGTAGAGTCTGAGGCGTTCCAAAAATTCATTGCTATTGGGACACCACAGTGGAAGGTACCCGGCCGAAATTTCTTTTCACAAAAGGCAATCCCCAACCTGTACTCGATTGTGCGAAAGGAAGTAATGGCATGTCTGGCACACAGCGTTGGGGCAAGGGTCCATCTGACCACTGATAGCTGGTCTGCAAAGCATGGTCAGGGCAGGTATATAACCTACACTGCGCATTGGGTAAACCTGCTGATGGCTGACAAGCATGGAATGCGTGGCTCTGCAGAGGAGTTGGTGACACCACCACGACTTGCAGGCAGGCCTGATGCTACCTCCTCTACTCCTCCTTACTCCATAACCTCTTCCTCGGCTGAGTCCTCTTCTGCTTCTGCGTCTTGCTCCACATCAACGGCACCCCCCCAGCTCCCCAGGTACTATTCAACATCCCGGATATGGCAGTGTCACGCTGTTTTGGGGTTGACTTGCCTGAAAGCCGAGAGTCACACCGCACCAGCACCGAATTCCCGCAAGTCGGAAAGGATGGAGCAGTTCAAAAATAAATTAAAAAGTATGCTTTAAACAGCGTATAAGGGTTATGTCACAGCACAACGGGAATCTAACAGGGGAAGAGATGAAAGTAATCCTCCTCCTCCTCCCACGACCACGCCGGCAAGGACAGGACACTTTCCAGACGTGTTGTTGATGGAGGACATGCAGACCTTTTTAACTCCTATGCAAAGCCACAGCCCTTTGGGATCCAGCCTCAGAGAAAGACTTAACCGACAGGTAGCAGACTACCTCGCATTAACTGGGTGTGCAGGCTTGACCTGTGGCCTGAGCTATCCCAATTTGCAATCGAACTTCTGGCCTGCCCCGCTTCAAGTGTCCTGTCAGAAAGGACCTTCAGTGCAGCAGGAGGTATTGTCACTGAGAAGAGAAGTCGCCTAGGTCAAAAAGTCTTGATTATCTCACCTTTATTAAAATGAATGAGGGATGGATCCTGAAGGGACTGACATTGTGCGATACATTAGAGTAAAAAAGGCATGATGATGAGATGACGAGCTGCCTTGGGCTACAAATGGTACACACGCTGCGGTATTTTATCTTCGAATGCCAGATGACTTGCTTGACTTATCCGCCAACAACTAGGGTTCAAGCCGCAATGTTTTAGGGCACTTTCTAACTGTCAAACAAACATCAATTTTTCTGGCCGCTGCTACAGCTGCGGCTGCAACAATACCTAATTTTTCAGGCATTTGTACATGCCTAATTTTTCTGGCCTCTGGTGCTGCACTGTGGCTACAAAACCCAAACCAACAAAAAAAGGCACATAACAGTGATTAAACTGTTAAGAATAGTACAACTTAACACACCACTCATATCTGGTGGCACAGTAGATTGCACGCGCAGTACCCCAAATTTGAAGTAGGAGGACCGACCAAGCATCTTTTTCCATCTCCCGTTTCCTAAAAATTATCTCCGGGTTCCTAAAATCGATGCCATACCTGTACTCGATTGTGCAAAAGGATGGCATATGTGGTGGTATTTCATGCTGTTGTGCCTGTAGAGGGTCGGGGACCCTCGTATAACAAGGCTTAAGGAGAACGACCTGTACTGGGTGCCCAAGCATGTTTTTTGTTCAATTTCACGGTTCCTAAAAATTGTCTCCGGGTTCTTAAAATCGATGCCATACCTGTACTCTATTGTGCAAAATGATGGCATATGTGGTATTTCATGCTGTTGTGCCTGTTGAGGGTCGTGGACCATCGTATAAAAAGGCTGAAGGAGAACGACCTGTACTGGGTGTCCAAGCATGTTTTTTGTTCAATTTCCCGGTTCCTAAAAATTATCTCCGGGTTCCTAAAATCGATGCCATACCTGTACTCTATTGTGCAAAAGGATGGCATATGTGGTATTTCATGCTGTTGTGCCTGTTGAGGGTCGTGGACCATCGTATAAAAAGGCTGAAGGAGAATGACCTGTACTGGGTGTCCAAGCATGTTTTTTGTTCAATTTCCCGGTTCCTAAAAATTGTCTTCGGGTTCCTAAAATCGATGCCATACCTGTACTCTATTGTGCAAAAGGATGGCATATGTGGTGTTTCATGCTGTTTTGCCTGTTGAGGGTCGGGGACACTCGTATAAAAAGGCTGAAGGAGAACGACCTGTACTGGGTGTCCAAGCATGTTTTTTGTTCAATTTCCCGGTTCCTAAAAATTATCTCCGGGTTCCTAAAATCGATGCCATACCTGTACTGGATTGTGCAAAAGGATGGCATATGTGGTGTTTCATGCTGTTGTTTCTGTTGAGGGTCGGGGACCCTCGTATAAAAAGGCTGAAGAACGACCTGTACTGGGTGTCCAAGCATCTTTTTCCATCTCCCGGTTCCTAAAAATTATCTCCGGGTTCCTAAAATCGATGCCATACCTGTACTGGATTGTGCAAAAGGATGGCATATGTGGTGTTTCATGCTGATGTTTCTGTTGAGGGTCGGGGACCCTCGTATAAAAAGGCTGAAGGAGAACGACCTGTACTGGGTGTCCAAGCATCTTTTTCCATCTCCCGGTTCCTAAAAATTATCTCTGGGTTCCAAAAATCGATGCCATACCTGTACTCTATTGTGCAAAAGAATCGCATATGTGGTGTTTCATGCTGTTGTGCCTGTTGAGGGTCGGGGACCCTCGTATAAAAAAGCTGAAGGAGAACGACCTGTACTGGGTGTCCAAGCATCTTTTTCCATCTCCCGGTTCCTAAAAATGATCTCCGGGTTCCTAAAATCGATGCCATACCTGTACTGGATTGTGCAAAAGGATGGCATATATGGTGTTTCATGCTGTTGTTTCTGTTGAGGGTCGGGGACCCTCGTATAAAAAGGCTGAAGGAGAACGACCTGTACTGGGTGTCCAAGCATCTTTTTCCATCTCCTGGTTCCTAAAAATTATCTCCGGGTTCCTAAAATCGATGCAATACCTGTACTGGATTGTGCAAAAGGATGGCATATGTGGTGTTTCATGCTGTTGTTTCTGTTGAGGGTCGGGGACCCTCGTATAAAAAGGCTGAAGGAGAACGACCTGTACTGGGTGTCCAAGCATCTTTTTCCATCTCCCGGTTCCTAAAAATTATCTCCGGCTTCCTAAAATCAATGCCATACCTGTACCCTATTGTGCAAAAGGTTGGCATATGCGGTGTTTTATGCTGTTGTGCCTGTTGAGGGTCGGGGACCCTTGTATAAAAAGGCTGAAGGAGAACGACCTGTACTGGGTGTCCAAGCATATTTTTCCCTCTCCTGGTTCGTAAAAATTATCTCCGAGTTCCTAAAATCGATGCGATACCTGTACTGGATTGTGCAAAAGGATGGCATATGTGGTGTTTCATGCTGTTGTTTCTGTTGAGGGTCGGGGACCCTCGTATAAAAAGGCTGAAGGAGAACGACCTGTACTGGGTGTCCAAGCATCTTTTTCCATCTCCCGGTTCCTAAAAATTATCTCCGGGTTCCTAAAATCGATGCCATACCTGTACTCTATTGTGCAAAAGGATGGCATATGTGGTGTTTCATGCTGTTGTTTCTGTTGAGGGTCGGGGACCCTCGTATATAAAAAGGTTGAAAGAGAATGACCTGTACTGGGTGTCCAAGCATCTTTTTCCATCTCCCGGTTCCTAAAAATGATCTCCGGGTTCCTAAAATCGATGCCATACCTGTACTCTATTGTGCAAAAAGATGGCATATGTGGTGTTTCATGCTGTTGTTTCTGTTGAGGGTCGGGGACCCTCGTATAAAAAGGCTGAAGGAGAACGACCTGTACTGGGTGTCCAAGCATCTTTTTCCATCTCCCGGTTCCTAAAAATTATCTCTGAGTTCCTAAAATCGATGCCATACCTGTACTGGATTGTGCAAAAGGTTGACATATGTGGTGTTTCATGCTGATGTTTCTGTTGAGGGTCGGGGACCCTCGTATAAAAAGGCTGAAGGAGAACAACCTGTACTGGGTGTCCAAGCATCTTTTTCCATCTCCCGGTTCCTAAAAATTATCTCCGGGTTCCTAAAATCGATGCCATACCTGTACTCTATTGTGCAAAAGGATGGCATATGTGGTGTTTCATGCTGTTGTGCCTGTTGAAGGTTGGGGACCCTCGTATAAAAAGGTTGAAGGAGAATGACCTGTACTGGGTGTCCAAGCATCTTTTTCCATCTCCCGGTTCCTAAAAATTATCTCCGGGTTCCTAAAATCGATGCCATACCTGTACTGGATTGTGCAAAAGGATGGCATATGTTGTGTTTCATGCTGTTGTTTCTGTTGAGGGTCGGGGACCCTCGTATAAAAAGGCTGAAGGAGAACGACCTGTACTGGGTGTCCAAGCATCTTTTTCCATCTCCCGGTTCCTAAAAATTATCTCCGGGTTCCTAAAATTGATGCGATACCTGTACTGGATTGTGCAAAAGGATGGCATATGTGGTGTTTCATGCTGTTGTTTCTGTTGAGGGTCGGGGACCCTTGTATAAAAAGGCTGAAGGAGAACGACCTGTACTGGGTGTCCAAGCATCTTTTTCCATCTCCCGGTTCCTAAAAATGATCTCCGGGTTCCTAAAATCGATGCCATACCTGTACTCTATTGTGCAAAAGGATGGCATATGTGGTTTTTCATACTGTTGTTTCTGTTGAGTGTCGGGGACACTCGTATAAAAAGGCTGAAGGAGAACGACCTGTACTGGGTGTCCAAGAATCTTTTTCCATCTCCCGGTTCCTAAAAATGATCTCCGGGTTCCTAAAACCGATGCCATACCTGTACTCTATTGTGCAAAAGGATGGCATATGTGGTGTTTCATGCTGTTGTTTCTGTTGAGGGTCGGGGACACTCGTATAAAAAGGCTGAAGGAGAACGACCTGTACTGGGTGTCCAAGCATCTTTTTCCATCTCCCGGTTCCTAAAAATTATCTCCGAGTTCCTAAAACCGATGCCATACCTGTACTGGATTGTGCAAAAGGATGGCATATGTGGTGTTTCATGCTGTTGTTTCTGTTGAGGGTCGGGGACCCTCGTATAAAAAGGCTGAAGGAGAACGACCTGTACTGGGTGTCCAAGCATCTTTTTCCATCTCCAGATTCCTAAAAATTATCCCCGGGTTCCTACAATCGATGCCATACCTGTACTCTATTGTGCAAAAGGATGGCATATGTGGTATTTCATGATGTTGTGCCTTTTGAGGGTCGGGGACCCTCGTATAAAAAGGCTGAAGGAGAACGACCTGTACTGGGTGTCCAAACATCTTTTTGCATCTCCAGGATGTAGCGGTACTCCACTAGGGGGTCTCCCTTCCTCTGTCCAAACCCAGGGGTGGCCACTGGATAGTGGGACCAGAGATATAGTTGCTGAGACCGGGGTCAAGCCAGCGGCTGTATCTCCCCCAGCTGGGCTGGTCTCAGTGGACTCCCAGTCAGGTAGCGTACTCTCTGCCCTGCAGCTCTTTCTTGGCAGGTATCGTCCCCTCTGCCTGTCTTCTTCTAGGCAGGAATAAATCCCCCGGCCAGGCTGCTTCTTGGCAGGAATAGATCCCTCTGCCTCCAAATAGTGGGACCAGGGCTATCGTGGCTGAGACCGGGGTCAAGCCAGCGGCTGTATCTCCCCCAGCTGGGCTGTTCTCATTGGTCTCCCAGGCAGGTAGCGTCCCCTCTGCCTGTCTGCTTCTAGGCAGGAATAGATCCCTCTGCCTCACTGCACACTTCCAGCAGGTAGCGTGCCCTCTGGTTTCTTATAGGCAGGAATCGATCCCTCTGCCTTGCTGCTCCTTTCAGGCAGGCCAGCTCTTTGCATACAGGCCCACAGACTCTGTTACAGATCTCTCTTGCAGTGAGAGGTGCAGCCAGAATGCAGGGTCAGAACCTCTGCAACTGGTATACTCGATTGTGCAAAAGGAAGTAACCTTACCATGGGTCCCAGTCCACATGTCTAATTGTTATACTCTGACAGGGAAATTATATAACTATCAATCGTATCAATCAAATATATATTGCATCTATTGATCTCTGTAATTCGTATCGATCTAATGTATATTGCATCTTTTGATCTATGTTATTCGTATCTATCAAATGTATATTGCATCTTTTGATCCATGTAATTCGTATCTATCAAATGTATATTGCATCTTTTGATCTGCCTTGCTGCTCCTTTTAGGCAGTCCAGCTCTTTGCATACAGGCCCACAGACTCTGTAACAGATCTCTCTTGCAGGGAGAGGTGCAGCCAGAATGCAGGGTCGGAACCTCTGCAACTGGTATACTCGATTGTGCAAAAGGAAGTAACCTTACCATGGGTCACAGCCCACATGTCTAATTTTTATACTCTGTCAGGGAAATTATATAACTATCAATCATATCAATCAAATATATATTGCATCTATTGATCTCTGTAATTCGTATCGATCAAATGTATATTGCATTTTTTGATCTATGTTATTCGTATCTATCAAATGTATATTGCATCTTTTGATCCATGTAATTCGTATCTATCAAATGTATATTGCATCTTTTGATCTATGTAATTCATATCTATCAAATGTATATTGCATCTTTTGATCTATGTAATTCGTATCTATCAAATGTATATTGCATCTTTTCAACTATGTAATTCGTATCTATCAAATGTATATTGCATCTTTTGATCTATGTAATTCTTATCTATCAAACGTATATTGCATCTTTTGATCTGCCTTGCTGCTCCTTTCAGGCAGGCCTGCTCTTTGTATACAGGCCCACAGACTCTGTAACAGATCTCTCTTGCAGGGAGAGGTGCAGCCAGAATGCAGGGTCAGAAACTCTGCAACTGGTATACTCGATTGTGCAAAAGGAAGTAACCTTACCATGGGTCCCACACCGCACGTCTTTGTAATTCTCTGTCTGGGAAATTATATATCTTTCAAATTAGCTATTTATCTATCAAATCTATCTAACTGTCAATCGTATCTATCAAATGTATATTGCATCTATTGATCTATGCAATTCGTATCTTTCAAATGTATATTGCATCTATTGATCTATGCAATTCATATCTATCAAATGTATATTGCATCTATTGATCTATGGAATTCGTATCTATCAAATGTATATTGCATCTATTGATCTATGCAATTCGTATCTATCAAATGTATATTGCATCTATTGATCAATGTAATTCGTATCTATCAAATGTATATTGCATCTTTTGATCTATGTAATTCGTATCTATCAAATGTCAATTGCATCTTTTGATCTATGTAATTCGTATCTATCAAATGTATATTGCATCTTTTGATCTATGTAATTGGTATATATCAAATGTATATTGCATCTATTGATCTATGTAATCTATGTATCTATCTATCAAATCTATCGATCTCGTGGTTGTGCAAATGGACTGTTTGCGGTTGTTTGCGGTGCGTTAAACGGGGAGTTTGGTCTGTCACTGTGAAGCGGGCGTAACCCTTACACTACCTGATCGATACAACATCATACCTGATGTTTTAAAGCACGTTATTCCAAACAATTTAGGAATGTTAGGTGATTTAAGCCCTTTATGGCTTAAAAGCAGACTCTGCATCAACTATGTAATTTTCCATGGGAGTTTTGCCATGGATCCCCCTCCGGCATGCCACAGTCCAGGTGTTAGTCCCCTTGAAGCAACTTTTCCATCACTATTGTGGCCAGAAAGAGTCCCTGTGGGTTTTAAAATTCGCCTGCCCATTGAAGTCAATGGCGGTTTGCCCGGTTCGCGACCCTTGTACATTTTCACCGGCTCTCACAGTTTATGTACCAGTGTTATATATTACCCTTCAGTGAATGACATTTACCAGGGGACCTTGTTTTATTTTGTCACTTAAAGGTACCTTCATTCTGTTTAAGTCATCGCCAGAAGAGGATGCTCCGCGTCGGATATCTTGAAGATGGACCCGCTCCGCGCCGGATGGATAAAGATAGAAGATGCCGTCTGGATGAAGACTTCTGCCCGTCTGGAGGACCACGCCTGCCCGGCTTGGATGAAGACTTCTGCACGTCTGGAGGACCACTTCTGCCTGGCTTGGATGAAGACGTCTCCCGGTAAGTCGATCTTCAGGGGGTTAGTGTTAGGTTTTTTAAGGGTGTATTGGGTGGGTTTTATTTTTAGGTTAGGGTTTGGGCGGCAAAAGAGCTAACTGCCCTTTTAAGGGCAATGCCCACCCAAATGCCCTTTTCAGGGCAATGGGGAGCTTAGGTTTTTTTAGATAGTATTTTATTTGGGGGGTTGATTGTGTGGGTGGTGGGTTTTACTGTTGGGGGGGTTGTTTGTATTTTTTTTTACAGGTAAAAGAGCTGATTACTTTGGGGCCACGCCCCGCAAAAGGCCCTTTTAAGGGCTATTGGTAGTTTAGTTTAGTCTAGGTTTTTTTTTATTTTGGGGGTCTTTTTTATTTTAATAGGGCTATTAGATTAGGTGTAATTAGTTTAAATTTCTGTAATTTGTTTATTATTTTCTGTAATTTAGTGATTTTTATTGTACTTTAGCTAATTTAATTTAATTTAGGTAATTGTATTTAATTTAGTTAATTTATTTAATTATAGTGTAGTGCTAGATTTTAGTGTAACTTAGGTTAGGTTTTATTTTACAGGTACTTTTGTATTTATTTTAGCTAGGTAGTTATTAAATAGTTAATAAATATTTAATAACTATTCTACCTAGTTAAAATAAATACAAACTTGCCTGTAAAAAAATATAGTGGTGGCGACGCTGGGGGCAGGCAGATTAGGGGTTAATAAATGTAGGTAGGTGGCGGCGATGTTAGGGACGGCAGATTAGTTAATAATATTTAACTAATGTTTGCTAGGCGGGAGTGCAGCGATTTAGGGGTTAATATGTTTATTATAGTGGCGGCGACGTTGGGGATGGCAGATTAGGGGTTAATAAGTGTAGGTAGGTGTCGGCGACATTGGGGGCGGCAGATTAGGGGTTAATAAATATAATGTAGGTGGCGGCGGTGTCCGGAGCGGCAGATTAGGGGTTAAAATTTTTATTTTAGTAACTAAACCGCTGCAGCATAAATAAAGTTATTAACCCCTATTCCACCGCTCCCTGACACCGCTGCCACTAAATGAATGTATTAACCCCTAAACCGTCAGCCCCCCACATTGCCATAAACTAAATTAAGCTATTAACCCCTAAACCTAACAACCCGCTAACTTTAAATTAAAATTACAACATCCCTATCTTCAAATAAATTTAAACTTACCTGTAGAATTAAAATAAACTATTTTAAAATAATTATTAACCTACCCTAAACATTAAATTACCAATTAAATTAACTGAATGACATATTAAAAAAAAACTAACCCTACTCAAATTAATTAAATATACTATTAAACATTATTAAAAGTACTAAATTACAGAAAAAACAAACACTAAGTTACAAAAAATAAAACAAACAGTAAATTACGAAAAATAAAAACCACATTATAAAAAATAAAAAAGAATTACACCTAATCTAATCGCCCTAACAAAATAAAAACGCTCTCCAAAAATAAAAGAAACCCTAGCCTACAATAAACTACCAATGACCCTTTAAAGGGCCTTTTGTGTGGCATTGCCCCAAAGAAATCATCTCTTACCTGTAAAAAAAAAAAAATACAAACACCCCCCAGCAGTAAAACCCAACACCCATTGATTGAGCTCTCATCCTATTGGCTGCTTGGAACAGCCAGTAGAATGAGAACTGCTCAAATCCTATTGATTGATTGGAACAGCCAATAGGATTTTAGCAGTTCTAATCCTATTGGCTGATTGAAATCTTTCAGCCAATAGGAATGTAAGGGACGCCATCTTGGATGATGTCACTTGCATTGAAGTTTCAGTTTACGGTGGCGACCGTATGAAGAGGAGTGCTGGATGTCTTCAGGATGGACCTGCTCCACGCCGGATGGATGTAGATAGAAGATGCGGTCTGGATGAAGACTTCTTGCCGCCTGGATAAGGACTTCGCCGGCTGGATGAAGATCGAAGAGGCCGTCTGGATAAATACTTCTTGCCGGCTGGATGGATCCTTCAAGCAGGACTTCAATAACTGTAAGTGGATCGTCGAGGGTAAGTGTTAGGTTTATTTAAGGGTTTTTTGGGTTGGTTTTATTTTTAGATTAGGGTCTGGGCATGTAAAAGGGCTAAATGCCCTTTTAAGGGCAATGCCTATACAAATGCCCTTTTCAGGGCAATGGGGAGCTTAGGTTATTTTAGATAGGTTTTTTATTTGGGGGGGTTGGTTGGTTGGGTGGTGGGTTTTACTGTTGGGGGGTGTTTGTATTTTTTTTTCTACAGGTAAAAGAGCTGATTTCTTTGGGACAATGCCCCACAAAAGGCCCTTTTAAGGGCCATTGGTAGTTTATTGTAGGCTAGGGTTTTTTTTTTTTTGTTTTTTTTTTTATTTTGATAGGGCTATTAGATTAGGTGTCATTCTTTTTTATTTTTGATAATGTGGTTTTTTATTTTTCGTAATTTAGTGTTTGTTTTTCTTTGTAACTTAGTGTTTGTTTTTTTCTGTAGATTAGTACTTTTAATAATGTTTAATAGTATATTTAATTAATTTGAGTAGGGTTAGGTTTTTTAATATGTAATTTATTTAATTTAATTGGTAGTTTAATTTAATTGTAGGATAATAGTAAGGGTAGGTTAATTAATAGTTTAATATAGTTTATTTTAATTCTACAGGTAAGTTTAAATTTATTTGAAGGTCGGGGTGTTGTAATTTTTATTTAAAGTTATCAGGTTTAGGGGTTAATAGCTTAATTTATTTTTTGGCCATTTGGGGGGCTGACGGTTTAAGGGTTAATAGGTTTAGTTAGTGGTAGTGATGTGGGAGGCCAAAGGTTTAGGGGTTAATACGTTTATTTAGGTTGCAGCGGGGTCGGGAAGCGGTAGGATAGGGGTTAGTACATTTTATTTGTGTTGGCAATGTCGGGGCGGCATATTAGGGGTGTTTAGACTCGGGGTTTATGTTAGGGTGTTAGGTGTTTTCAACCATAGAAATCAATGGGATATCTGGCAGAATTGAACATAAGCATTCAGTGCTTTCAGACTCCCATTGATTTCTAGGGCATCCGCGGCCTCCAGGGTGGCGGATTGAAAACCAGGTACGCTGGGCCGGAATAGCTGCGAGCGTACCTGTTAAATGTTTGATAACTTTGAAAAAGTGTCAGATAGAGCCGAATGTGAAAGCATCAATCTGCGTCGGATTGAGACCGGCGGATCGTATGTTACGTCACAAATTTCAACATTTGCTGGTCTGTAGGCTTTGATAACTAGGTCAGTCTCAATCTCGCAACAATTACGCTGCGGAATTCCTGCTTATTTGTGGTTTAGGCTTTGATAAATGTCCCCCTAAGTTTTTTTTTAAAAAGGTAATATCAAAACTTGCAGAAAATACATGCTTTTGCACGTCTATCTTCTGGGGACAGCTTGTTAGACAAATGAAAATATAAAACACTAGCAAATCTGCTTTCCCATCAGAAATAAATTTTATATTGTGAACAAACAGGTATGATTAATTTCAGAGTTTCCAGAATTTTTATTGTTTAAAAAGATAGATAATTCCTTTATTACCCGTTCCCCAGTTTTGCATAAACAACATGGTTATATTAATACACTTTTTACCTCTGTGTTTAACTTGTATTTAAAGGGACACTGAACCCAATTTTTTTATTTCGTGATTTAGATAGAGCATGTAATTTTAAGCAACTTTCTAATTTACTCCTATTATCATTTTTTCTTTGTTCTCTTGCTATCTTTATTTGAAAAAGAAGGCATCTATGCTTTTTTATTAGTTCAGAACTCTGGACAGCACTTTTTTATTGGTGGAGGAATTTATCCACCAATCAGCAAGAACAACCCAGGTTGTTCACCAAAAATGGGCCGGCATCTAAACTTATTCTTGCATTTCAAATAAAGATACCAAGAGAATGAAGAAAATTTGATAATAGGAGTAAATTAGAAAGTTGCTTAAAATGTCATGCTCTATCTGTATCACGAAAGAAAAAAATAGGGTTCAGTGTCCCTTTAAGCTTCTGCAGACTGCCTCCTTATTTCGGTTCTTTTAACAGACATTTTATGCAATTAGTGCTAACTCCTAGGTAGCTCCACGTGAGTGAGCACAATGTTATCTATGACGCACAGGAACTTGCACTGTCCTGTCAAAATGCACTGAGATAAGAGGCGCCTTCAAGGGCCTCGAAATTAGCATATCAGCATAACTAGGTTTAGCTTTCAGCAAACAATATCAAGAGAACAAAGGAAATTTGATGAGAAAAGTAAATTGCAGTTTAATTTTGACTAGACTGTCCCTTTAAATCTTCAGTACTCAGCCTTTCAAAGACTGAATATAGATTTAGAAATGTGAATGCTTATTAGTGACCAAACTGCTTGCTTAGCTACTGTAGGAGAATAACTACAACTACTAATGTATTACAATTATATCATGAACCCTCTTTTAAAGAAAGTGAAAAGATATATAACTGCACAAAATGACATCTGTCTAAATGATGTTGTAATAAAGAGACATGTCACAAAAATGAGATCAATATGGAAATTGAGCAAATTACATTGTAAGTATTTATACCAGTGAATGTAATTCTGAGCATTATATTATGTTGAACTTCAGCATATACAGTATAAAGTGCATACTGAATGTCTGAAGTACAAAGAAACTATATCTGTTTGAAATATTGTTTTATCAGGTTTATGATCGCAACAGATAAAAAGGGAACATTTATGTGTAAGACAAAGTATGATAAAAAAAGGAAAATCATAAAAAAGCAATAATTGCCAATGTGCCTATTTGCTAAAGCCCACTAATTAAAATAGACTTTGGCTGTCAAAGGGAGAGCCGTAAATGGAGAAAATCAACTTGCCTATCAAAATAGGGAACCAAGAAAACAGAATAATTGCAGTTTAGTGCAGTAATTAAACAAATGCATATAGCAGAATTAAGCAAGTCAATACAGTCTTATAAAATTCATACATTTTCTATCACCCATAAAAAAGAAGGCTTTTAAGGATATGAAGTTTGACCCCTGTGAGCATATATTTATAACCTATCATGGCAGTCCATCTGCAGAAGCCATTTTTAAAAAAATGTTCTGTCATTGGAAGGAACAGTCAATGAGAAGCCATACCACTCACCCAGTTGACTATACTCTATGCTCCTCAGTTGAAGATGTAGGGGTATATTTATTATAGTGTGAGCGGACATGACACAATGTAGCGTATCATGTCTGCTGCACATCGATAAATGCTGACAGCATACTGCTGGTGCAATGCCACCCCCTGCAGATTCGCGGCCAAATGGACGCAAATCTGCAGGGGGTGTCAATCAACCCGATTGTTCTTATCTGGTTGATTTCTGTCCGCCACCTCAGAGCAGGTGGACAAGTTATGGAGAAGCGGTCTTTACTATGTGCTGTAGTTGTTTGAAGTTAAGGGATATAAGATAACTTGAAGGATAATCATATGGTTAGAATTTGCTGATCTGTACATGAAAACTAAAATGTTAAATAAAACAATTGCTTCTCTAAAAAATCTTTAGTTTGACCCTACTTATAACTTCCCATAAAATTTCCAAAATCTGAAAATTATATATCAAATAGGATATTTTAATTGTATTTAAGATATTTTTACTGTTATAATTATATTTATAGTTGACTACAATTTGACAGTATACAACAGTAATTTACAGTAATCCAACTTGGAGAGAAATTATAGTTCAGACCTCACAGGGGCTGAAATCAATGAATTTTCAAAAGAAAACGGGCAAATCTCTCCAGCACTGTGAGATCTTTCTCATTTATGTATGTGAAGCAGAGACAAGCCAATTGCAGTATAGCACTGCATGATGTAAGTGTTTTATTACACTTAAACTTTGTGCATTGTATTTTATATTACTGTACATTTCAGATTGGGCCCTTTCAATATTATTGCAATTAAGCTTTGCACTTTCTAATTTTTTTGCAGACGAAGTTTGCTCAAAATTCACAATATAGTTATTTTAACTAACAGAAAAGTAATTTATACAAAAATACAGAGAAAATCAAGTTACGTTTCAGTGAAAACATTTGAGTTTAGTTTGAATTTGATGCAAACTGATCTGTTATACAGGGCCGGCATTTTGTACTTGGCAGTATAGGCTGCCGCCTAAGGCCGCACCAGCAGGGGGGCACTGAGAGCAGTGCTGAATTGCCGACTGCTGCCCTATGATAAAAAAAAAATTAAAAGTATTTTTTATTTTTTTTAAATTTGATCTGTCTCTTCTGTGTGCTGAACCCCCCCGCTGCATTTATAGCCCATAATGTGATTGACTCTTTGATTGTGTTTACATAGAACATCACTGCGACGGACGGTCAGAGGCAGAGCTCAGTGGACTAGTGGTGATGTTGAGGGAGGGGGAGGCGGAGATCAGCTCACTTGCCTTGCGCAGCACAGACACAGCCAGCCAGTGAGTGGCTGGCTGACTCTAGTCTGACTGAGAGTGACTGGCTCTGGCTGCCATGACCATCTCCATCTGAGCCACATGTGAGGAGGTGTGAGCCTGCGCTGCGCAGAGATTATAATCAGATCCCATGAGACCAGGCAGAAGAGAGTGACTGGAGAGTGATTGAGGAGGACTCGTCTCTCCAGAGAGCAGCAGCAGGCAGCAGGTTACGGTAGGAGGATTAGGGAAAAAATCATCATGGATGGGTGGCAGTGAATGTGATGGGATCATGTGGGGCGAGGGGGGGCGTCTCGACTAGACAGTCACAGTTAGTCTAACCTGAGGTCGGAACGGAAGCCTGACACGGTCACCTAACTGTATCTGTATGTTAGCTGGTTAACATTAAGGCCATGTGATTCAGTCTCCTCATTTTTTCTTGTACTTTTCTGGTCCTGATGCCATGTGGGAATGAAGAAACAGTCTGAATCTTCTACCGCATGAGAGGATCAGAGAAAGGCTCATTGAAGTACAGTTGAGTTCTCTAATAGTGGGGGTACAACTCCCAGTAAAAGTTATAAAATACAGTTCACAGTTTATGAATTCAAATAAGCCCCATGTATATAAATCTTATACTCACAATATAAAAAATATGTCTTCTTGTATATACAGGTTAAGTTATTTAAACAATGTTTATTTGAGAGGCTGGTGTGAGGCAAATGGGTCATTGACTGTTATTTATGTGTTGCTGAGTGATACTATCTGTTTCTGTGTAAAATACAACTGTAGGTATTGTTGGTATTTAGGTATTTAGAGGTGAAAAGTGAAGGATATCTGAGTATTTTGCCTTTTATGTAAAATGTCTGCAGTATCACTTTATTTTAAACATCACCATACTGCCAGTGTATGTGTGGGTGTGTGTGTATGTGTGTATATATATATATATATATATATATATATATATATATATATATATATATATATACATATATATATATATATCTATATATATATATACATATATACACACACACACACACAATATATATATATATATATGTATATGCACACATACTGTATATATGCGTGTATGTGTGTGTGGTGTGTATATATATATATATATATATATATATATATATATATATATATACACACACACACATACACTGTATATGTATATAAAACACACTATATATATGTATATATATATATATATATATATTGTTTTGGTTGCTATGCGGTGCAACCACTGTTTGATGTGTTATGTGGCATTACCATTGTCTGATTTGTTATTTGACGCATCCACTGTTTGATTTGCTTTGCTGTGCTACCACTGTTTGATTTGCTTTGCTGCACTACCACTGTTTGATTTGCATGTAGCCACCAATTAGCAAGAGCTATTCAGATGCTCCTATGCTTACATTCCTACTTTTCAAATACAGATAGCAAGAGAAGGAAAGAAAATTGATAATAGGAGTAAATGAGAAATTTGCTTAAAAATGCATGCATTGTTTGAAACATGAATTAAAAAATTGGGTTTCAAATCTCTTTAACTAGCAATGGGGATGGTAATGTAATCATGGGGGGGGGGGGGTGGCAACATTTATCCTTGCCTATGTGGCCAAAAATCCTAGCACCGGCCCTGCTGTTATATCAGCCCCAGTGGTTTTCCAGTTACCTTCTCTCTCCCATTTGAAATTTTGTATCCGAGAGAGCTTCATTACTTTCTATGGAAGGCAACTTTCATCTCTCTGCAGGATTTACAGGTTCCTCCCCTTTTTTCTTAGAAATTTCTGTGAGTTCTGCCCCTGTGAAGTCAGCACTATAATCTCTCTCTCCAAACTAGAGAGTGTTTGATTATCTGGCAAATAGAAAGTCATGATGCTTTCTGGGAAACTGAAGCTGACACATTTTCAGTTTTAATTTAAATAAAAGACATGCAAAGTGCAATCAAATTTGTAAAAAGATACACATAAATATACAAAGTATGAGCCTCATTTGTTAAAGTTACATAGAAACTGTGAAGGCATAATCAGAATTTGTAAAATCTCAATCCTAAATACACTGATGTATACAAAAAAAATACAAAATAGAAAGTGCAAAGTTTAAATGCAATAAAATGTATTCTGATGTGTAAAGTGATATAAAAAAGAAAGCACAAAGTGTAAATGCAGCAGAACTGTCATATGTTCTGCAGTGCTATACTGCACTGGGCTTGTCTCCCCTTCACCTACATAAATGCAGGGACTGCCTCTTGGACAAGTTAATCAAAATCTGCCTTTTGAAAATTTCACTAGGGATCTTGCGGTGCTGGAGGATCATTTAGAATATCTTACCTAAGCGGTTTTGAAAAACAGGGCCTATGGTCCTGATGAATCAAAGCCTTTCAGATGATTTAAAATTAATTTGCTAAGAAAAAGGTTAGAACCTGGTAGTCCCAGAGAGATGAAAGATGCCTTCCATAAAAAGTAAGTAAGCTCTCTGGGATAACAATTTTTTTTACCTAGGAGAGAGAAGGTAGCTGGAGAACATATGGGGTTGATATAAAAGCTCAGTTTACATCAATTACAAATTAAACTGAAATGTTTTCACTACAATTTAACTAGCTTGTGTCTATATTTTAGTATATACTTATTTTCTGTAAGTTAAAAGAAGTGTATTGTGAATTTTAAACCAACTTCACCTTCATACAGCTGGCAAGTTAAATCAGTGAGACCAGCTTGTTTAAAATGCTTAGATCATTTCAAAAGATTTGTGAGAAACTAAAAGAGGAAGTGCAAAACTTAAATGCAATAATACTAAAAGGACCCAATCTGAAGTGTAAACCAATATAAAAGTCTTATCTTTCTTACTGGTTTTCTGGTTTACCTAATAGAAATGCAGGACACAGAGATGTTCCAAAAATAAATAAACAAATGTAACCACATCCTGATTCACCAGAACTTATGCAAAATACATTGTCCCAACCGACCCACTGCAATATATCTTAGCAATGCAGATCCAACACTAGACAAAAATAATAATACTGTAACCATGGTGACTGGTACTGCCTTTGGAAAATAGTACCCTACCTGTGCTGCCTCAATTCACCTGCTGCAAAATACCCTAACCAAGTTAATTGAGCTGTGTATGTGTAAAATTCAGGAAGCTATTTAAGGGTATTGCAGTCTTGTTTAGGGTTGTGGTAGGAGATTGGGACAAGTGGAGTGCTGACAATTTTTGGCCCAGAGGACAAGTACATAGATAAATTGATAAACAGATAGATAGATAAGAATAAGAGATAAAAATAGCAGCACTCATGTAATACATAGCTTTACAACCTCACTGCATAGTATAGTAGTGGCATGAGCGGTATACTGCTAATAGGACTAGTCAAAGTGTGGGGCTATATGTAATTCTCTCTGAACTCCTGCCAAGTGCTGGCCCTGAGGAAATTACAGAGGGCTTTGCTAGGCAGTGAAGCAGCAGTGGTGCTGGTGAAAACAGGATTAACTGGCACCTCTGCAATTGAGCTCAGTAGAAAAAGCAAAATAAAGATGCTTTTTACAAGCAACACTCCTAATTCAGTATCCAATTAAGTGTACATTAGATCACCCAACTGTCCTGCATTTGGCAGGATTGTCATGATTTGGGAGCTGCTGTCCTGCAGTTCCACAAGGCTTTATAAAAGAACCATGGCCATGACCCTCATCTCCTCACTCTCTAACAAACTCCTCCTAATTCCCCAAGTCTTCCTACTAGCTCCCTGACAAACTCCGCCCCTGAATAAACCACCAGCCTGCTTCAAATCTTGGTTACTCTATGGAAACATAGGGAGCTATAGATTTACTCTAATCCTTTCTACACTTATAATATTTAACATAGTCACAGATTAGTAGAAATTAGAATTACAGATATACTGTATATAATAATTAACTCATATTAACGTTTTCTAACTTATTTTTATTTTACATGGGAAGTAAAGTTACACACAGTTATAAAGGGATTTTTTATATGATTGTTATTTTTTTTCTTGAGAGCTATTAAATAATTGCTTAGTGGAATAACATTTCTATTTGAATAGTTTATTGGTGCTTTGTTTGAGCAGGAATTCAGTTCATTCATTTGATAACTCATGCCATTATGTTCGAAGCCTTGACATTACAATTTAGAAAAATTTGAAACTCAGTTTAAATTATACTTTAGAATTGTATCTGCTTTCATGGAAATTGTTTTGTTCTTTTCTCACATTTAAAAAGATCAAGACACCTAGACAGCTCTTTACAGGGTTAAAATTATGAAACTTTTTTTTTTTTTTTTAGATGTGTCTGGCTGAGAAGGATGCCGATAATGCAGACCATGTGTTTGCTAAGTATATTAGGGCCAGCCTAGCAGAAAAGTGTCCATCATAGACATTGACTCATTCTACTGAAAAGGAAAGTGTTTAGACTTGGAATAAAGCCCTCATATCCCCTGATATTGTAATTCTGTGTTTCCATAATACTATAATTGCAAATTTTGTAATTGCTATATTTTAGGTTTCAATAATGGAGCTCTGCAGATGTTCTGTGACTTTTCTTCTTTCACTGAGGAAGATATTATAGAAGCCTTCATGAAACCTTCTTCGTAATAAGGTCCTTCCTCTTATATTCTGCTTTAAAGGGACAATATACATTATGATATTTTGTATATAAAATGTTTAGTTATAATAATGAAACAATAGTGAATCAATTTATTTTCATTGTTTATTTTGCCCTCTTTTCATGTAATTTAGCTCTGTAATTTGGGCAACTACTAATTGTGTAGAACTTGAAATGCTCCCTGTTGTAACCCTACTACATATCTGTCCCTAATTGGATATATAAGAAAATAAATACAAAACAATACACTCTATACTAACTTTATCACTGTGACTAGAAACACAACAAGTGTCTTGTAATTACACGGCTAGATTACAACAGGCCCATTTATCAAGCTCCGTATGGAGCTTGAAGGGCCGTGTTTCTGGCGAGTCTTCAGACTCGCCAGAAACACAACTTATGAAGCAGCGGTCTAAAGACCGCTGCTCCATAACCCTGTCCGCCTGCTCTGAACAGGCGGACAGGAATCGCCAGACATCAACCCGATCGAATACGATCGGGTTGATTGACAGCTCCCTGCTGGCGGCCGATTGGCCGCGAGTCAGCAGGGGGCGGCGTTGCACCAGCAGCTCTTGTGAGCTGCTGGTGCAATGTTAAATGCGGAGAGCGTATTGCTCTCCGCATTTAGCGAGGTCTTGCGGACCTGATCCGCAGTGTCGGATCAGGTCCGCAAGCCCTTTGATAAATGGGCCTGCAAGTGTTGCGGTACGACTTTTAATGATGAAAAATGGCCATTCCAAGGTAATGGCCAGGAACACATATTACGAGGTGCGGCGGTATAGCTATACCGCAAGCATTTTAGACTGTAACGCAACATCCATTCTGCGCTAAAAAAAAATAACTTTTTTGTGTGGGATTTTCATAGCGCCAGTATTACAGATTGTGGGTTCAGGCTAAAAAGCTTGCGTTACAGCCTATACCGATACGATCCATACCGCCATCTGAGAGCAGTAGTTATGGATTTTTCAAAACAAAAATGTTTCACAAAATTCATAACTAAACTGTAACAAAATACACTAACACCCATTAACTACCTATTAACCACTAAACCACCGCTTTCCTGCATTGCAAACACTATTTAAAACGTATTAACCCCTAATCTGCCGACCCATCCACATCGCGACTAGCAAATAAACCTAATAACCCTTAATCTGCCACCCACCCACATCGCCAACACTATTTAAATTTATTAACCCCTAAACCTCCGGCCTCCCACATCCCGCCACTATAATAAAGTTTATAACCCCTAAACCTCCCGCCTCCCCCATCGCCGCTACTATAATAAAGATGAACTATAAATTAACCTAACATAACTATTCTAATAAAATATAAAATACTACCAATTAAAAAAATCTAAATTACAAATTTAAAAAAACATTACACTATGAAAAAAAATCAAAAAAATCTAAAATTACAGAAAATAATAAACACTAAATTACGAAAAGAAAATAACACTAAGCTTACAAAAAGTAAAAACAATTACACCTAATCTAATAGCCCTATAAAAATAAAAAGCCCCCCAAAATAAAAACACCCCCTAGCCTGCAATAAACTACCAATATCCCTTAAAAGGGCCTTTTATAAGGCATTGCCCTAAGTTAAACAGCTCTTTTACCTGTAAAAAAAATACAAAATCCCCCCAACAGTAAAAAGTTTTTTTTTTAGATTAGGGCTTTGGGCTTTTGTAAAAGAGCTGAATGCCTAGTTAAGGGCAGTGAAAAAGATCTGAATGCCCTTTTAAGGGAAATGCCCATACAAATGCCCCTTTATGGGCAATGGGTAACTTAGTTTTTTTTTAGACTTAGATTTTTTATTTTGGGGGGTTGGTTGCATGGTGGATTTTACTGTAAGGGGGACTTTGTATTTTTTTAGATATGTAATTTTTAGATTTTTTATTTTCTTTCGTAGTTAGTTTTTTTAAATTTGTAATTTAGATTTTTTAATTTGTAGTATTTTTTTATTTCATTAGAATAGTTATTATTTAAGGTTAAATTATAGTTTAATGTTAGGTTTATTTTTATTTCACAGGTAAGTTTTTATTTATCTAAATATAGTTATATTGTAATTTTAAATTAGGGGGTGTTAGGTTTAGGGGTTAATAGTTTAATTTAGTGTTTTGCGACGTGGGGGCCAGCAGTTTAGGGCTAATAGGTTTATTTAGTGGCGGTGATGTGGGAGGTCGGAGGTTTAGGGATTAATAGGTTTATTTAGTGGCAGCGATGTGGGAGGCCGGGGGTTTAGGGGTTAAATCGTTTATTTAGTGGCGGCGGTGGATTAGGGGTTAATAACTTTATTATAGTGTCGACGATGTCGGGGAGTGGTGGAATAGGGGTTAATACCTTTATTATAGTGTCAGCTATGTTGGGGAGTGGCGGAATAGGGGTTAATAACTTTATTTAGGTGTCAGCGATGTCGGGACGGCAGATTAGGGGTGTTTAGACTTGGGGTTTATGTTAGGGTGTTAGGTTTAAACATAACTTTTTTTTCCCCACAGACATCAATGGGGTTGCGTTGTGGAGATTTTTCATTCCGCACTTCAGGCGTTTTTTCTAACACTCTCTCCCCATTGATGTCTATGGGGGAAAGCATGCACGAGCACGTCAAAGCAGCCCTTGGATTTTGTGTGGTATGGAGCTTAACCCCACCTTATCTTACGCACAAGGAGGCTTTTCAGTAACTCGTAATGGCAGCACTATGGAGAGTGCAATACCACAACTTTTTTGGCATTAGTTTTGCACCCTGTTTAGCACCAAACTCATAATCTAGGTGACAGTGTTTTTTATTGTCCCTTTAAAGCAAGGGTATCAAGCTCATTGTATCCAGGGGCCAATACAAAGTGTGCTTCTCCAATGGGCTCCACTTGAACAGAGTGAGTGCTCTGGAACTGGATATAATAGGAACTGGAAGTGACATTTACCTAAGTAGTAGTGTATGGTGGGAGTTGTATCCCACAATAAACATACACAGTTGTGTAAATTTATGTGCCAAGTGAAGTGATCCTTCTGGAACTGTATAATTGTTAAAAGTGACATTTATCCAACCATGGTGGCAGTCTACAATGGACAATGCATGCTTGTCTTTATATTTATCTAGTCAGTGCCTGTATAGAACATTAACTTGTTACACTTCTTAGAACCCTAACAAAATTAATGGGGCTCAAATAAATAATGGAGGGCCAGATTAAACTATCTTTACTGCCACATTTGGCCTGAGGGCCTGTACTTTGAGACCACTGCTTTAAAGGGACATGAAATACTTTTATGTTGGACAATAAAGTTTTTAATTATGTAGACAAAAAAATCCAATTTACCTTTTTTCTCTTGTAATTTAATTATGAAATTGAGGGTTTTTTTGCCTTCTGAGAATCAGAAATACACACTACAGACTTCACAGATCTATCTCTGCCACATATCTGTCCCCAATTGGCCTCAGCAGAGGTGAAAATGTAAGGTACTGGAAAACAATACAAATTTTTCTAACTAAATGACAGGGCTATCTGTGTCATTTCCAGTAAAAAGTCTGGTTTGGCTCCAATTAAGGCAAGTGATGATGTGGAGTTTCCCTACTAAAAAACAAGTGTAGAAAGCAATGTGTTAATGTATTCAGAAATTGTTTACATTCAGCTAGCATGCTAATTCACCTACATACAAATCTTTTATTTACAAGGTGTTGTATGCATGTAATTTTTGTGTTACTGACCCTAGATAATTATGTGTTTACATGGGTAAAGATTTGTTTGGGAACTGCCTGCCTCGGATAGCTCCTGAACATAGTACCTTTGATTGTTGTGGTTGTACAACTGCTTCTCCACATTAGCTGACCTTCTGTGTCTTGTTTCTGATTAACCCCTTTATCTAGGGTCTTTAATGCAAAACTTGCATGCTCTATCAAATTAGTGAATGCCATTTTTGCTCTAGAATTTACCTTTAATGTAATTCTCATCAGTGAGATTTATTATGTAACCAAATTAAGTAAATGTTTACTTCCTTGTTTTAACATTTGATTACTTTGGTAATTATTTCTAAATCTGTTAAATAAATGACATTTCAAGCCTGAATATCAGATTGAAAAAAGGGTAAGAAAAACTGATTTGAATTGGAGTTAAAATAATGAATATATAAAAGTTGCCTAGGGCCAGGTCTAACATAGCCGCCAGTCATATGTACCTATTGTTCCATTTCACTGTTATATAAGGGGGAAAAATGTGTTTCTCTGGTATACATTTGGTTAGGGAAATAGTACATTTGTCAGGCTATCCACAATGCAATGTAACAACATATTTGTGTACTTTACAAAATTAAAAGAAGACGGCTATTATTTTGCAAAAAAACGCATTAAAGATAAAGAGACATTTTTAATATACATTTGTTATGCTTTAATTTTTTAGTGCATGTAATTGTTTTCATTACTGATCATAATTTATTATGGGCCAGATTCATAGTAGAGCGCTAACACTGATGCACAAGCGATAAGGGGTTTATCACATGTGTTTGCACGCTGCATGTTTTTCGCTCGTTGACAAGTTGAAAGTAAACACAATCGCTTGAGCGCAATTCAAGCTGACGTGTGTCAGGTTAGCACGCCATCAGAGCTTTGGTTAACTGTTTCGCTAAACAAAAAAAGTGTCGCAAAATGCATCAAAAATTCATTACAAGGTACACTCATAACAACACCATCAAATAAAAAATATTATTAAAAAAAGTTGCACTTGTAATCTGGCCCTATGTATTTATTCCACACAAAGGGGTTAAACAAATAAGTAAGGTGCAGAATTTTAACCTATCGTAACGGCTTCTAGAGCAGCAGAAGCCTGGGTCTCGCCGACAGGGTCAAGACTGCGCTATTTCTGCATGGCTCGGGGTAATCTTTTAGAGGGGGATGACAAGCATCATGCAATCTTTTATAAAACAATTCTTATTAGACAGTGTTAATATGAATGTAACTGTACCATACAATGTATTTGTGATGCGTTTTGTGCCACTTTTAAGTTTTGTGTCGGTTAGTGCGACTTCAAAGCTCAGGTTAGAGCTTTGAAGTCGCACTAACCGACGAGCTACCCCCCGATTACAATAGTTTTCCCTACCGCAAAGACCCTCTAGAAACCACTTAATCAGGAGATTTAAATCCCCTCACCACTATTAACTCCTAACTGATATTATTTCTTTAATCACTAGACCCCAACTCAAAAAATCTTCAAACCACTAATAACCCCCAACCTCTAATAAACCCCTCTACCTAAAGTGACTTCTTTAAGACCTTTAAATCTCCTAAATTATTTAAGGGAACATGAAACCCAAATATTTTCTTTTATGATTCAGATAGAACATGTCATTTTTAACAACTTTCCACTTTATTTCTATCATCTAATTTGCTTTGTTCTAATGGTGTCATTTGTTGAAAAGTATTAAAAATACTTAGAAGATATAACCCTGTGTGAAAAACACTGGAATCTGAACTACATAGTCAAAACACTTTATTAAATACTAGGCGATAAGCCTGCCCCCCCCCCCCAAAAAAAAGCTACAAACCCCAAAGCTAAAATTACAAAAAATAAAAAATGTAAAATTACAGAAAAAAATAAACAAAGCTATCCAAAGTAAATTTTTTAAACCTAAACTAATACCCCTATAAAAAATCCCCCCCAAATAAAAACATCCCCTTATCTAATACTAAACTACTAATAGCCTTTAAAAGGGCTTTTGTAGAGCATTGTCTTAGGTCTTTTACCTAAACAAATTACCAATTACCCCCTAACAGTAAAACCTCAAATCAATCCCCCAAAATAAAAAAACCTAAACCTTAACTACCAATAGACCTTAAAAGGGTTTTTGTAGGGCATTGCCCTAAGTTAAACAGCTCTTTTATGTAAACAAATTACTAATTACCACCTAACAGCAAAACCCCCCACCCACCAAACCCGCCAAAATAAAAAAACTAACACTAAAAAAAAAAAAAATGAAAACTAAACTACCAATTGCCCCTAAAGGGGCATTAGTATAGGCATTGCCCTTAAAAGAGCATTCCGCTCTTTTACTGCCCTTATAAGGTCTTCTTCCAGGTGGCTCTATCATCTTCTATCTTCATCCGGAGCGAAGGCGGCACAGGGCGGAGGTTGCAGAGCTGTTTTCCCCGATGCATTGATTCTCAGCGGCGGCTGAATTTAATAGGCTGTAAAAAAACTGGCTGCCCTTTTAAGGGCAGTAAAAGAGCTGAATGTCCTTTTAAGGGCAATTCCCATACAAATGCCCCTTTAGGGTAATAGGTAGTTTATTTTTTTTGTTGTTTTATTTTGGGGGTTTGGTGGGTGGGGGGTTTTTACTGTTAGGGGGACTTAGTATTTTTTAAATGTAAAAGAGATGTTTAACTTAGTGCAATGCCCTACAAAAGGCCCTTTTAAGGGCTATTGGTAGTTTAGTTTAGGGGGTGTTTTTATTTTCATAGGGATTTATTTTTTTATTTTTTCTAATTTTGATTATTTTTTTCTGTAATTTTAGAGTTTATTATTTTTTTTTCTAATTTTAGATTATTTGTTTGTAATTTAATTTTAGGTTTTATTATTTTAATTGTAACTTAGTATTGGGGTTAATTTAGGGGGTGTTAGGTTAGGGGGCTTAGAAATTAAATTAGTTATTTGTGGGGGGGTTGGCGGTTTAGGGGTTAATAGGTTAATTAGGTTTATTGCAATGTGGGGGTTAGGGGGTTTAGAGGTTAAGAGGTTAATTAAAAAAAAAACAGAGAGATGCACTCAACTAGGCTTAGAACTGAAGCTGGAAAAACTTCCTTGCTTAGTCCCTCCTTACCCCTGGGGTACAAACTCTTTCTGCACACTATGCCTTTCACAAAGGTAAAATCTCATGTAGCATATCAGTCTGACCCTGCCAAATGACAGTCCAGTGCCGAAACACCAGGCAAATCTCTTTTGAACAAGGGAAAGCAAACAAACCCCAGACGTACGTTTCGGCCTCTATGGGCCTCATCAGTGAGGTGCAGTTGCATCCCTCTAAAGCATGTGTGCAAGGAGGCCACGTCTGGTTACCCCTTTTTCTTTTAGGTTAATAGGTTAATTAGGTTTACTGTGATGTGGGGGTTGGCGGTTTAAGAGTTAGTAGGTTAATTAGGTTTATTGAGATGTGGGATTTGGTGGTTTAGGGGTTAATAGATTAATTAGGTTTATTGCAATGTGAGGGGTTGGTGGTTCAGGGGTTAATAGGTTAATTAGGTTTATTGCAATGTGGGGGGTTGGCGGTTTAGGGGTTAATATTTCAATGATGTTATTTGCGGATTAGGGGTTCATTACTTTATTATTTTGCGATGTGGGGGTTTGTGGTTTAGGTGTTTGTTAATACTTTGTGCGAGAGGATAGGTTTTTTTCTGTTTTCGTGCAGGTGGTTACGTGTTTTTTTAATTTTTTTCTTGTGGGCAGTTACGTGTTTGTTTGTTATTTTGTGTGGGGGCGGTTGCATGTTTTTTTTTTTTAAGGCTTCGGTTTGCCTACGCTGCATCCAGGTGGATTCTTTTGGCTCTCTTGCAGCCAACATTCCTTTTAGGATGAGTCCGCAACTGGCGACACAGACGGATGCGTTACAAACGCGATTATAGTATAAATATTAGAGTTCAATTCTCTTTTGAGTTTACCAGGTTAAATTATTTATTTACTTTTTCTAATTTGCAGCATAGTTTTGGAGCATTTTGTTGAATTGTCATAATAAAAGTACAAATGTATTCTTGTAGTGCTACATTGAAACATTAAAACTCAATCTTCATACGATGCTGTATTGCAGCATTTACAGATTATTCGAAGATGATTTGTCACCATGGACATTTCAGATTTGTAAAGAAATCTATGATTTAATTTTTTTATATAACAAAAAATGCAATTTATTTCTAGACAGTTATTTTTCCCACTTGTCTTGTATATATAAGTACTATAATCACCTGTCAGTGTTTTTTAACTGTTGATAAAAATTTGTATGTTCAAATATGGTACCATCTGTTTAATGAAGTTAGTTCATTCAGAGACAGACATTAAACTTTGCTGAGCACAAAAGGCCAGGAATCTTTTTCTCACTCGCAGCCAACATCTATATTTGTATCAAAGTTATTTATTTGATTAATCTGTCACATAGATTGAGTCATTAAATCCTGCATTTTCTCACCACAATAGTCTATGTGATGACATTTTCTGTTCTTTTTTTTTCAAAGACTAAAAAGGGTTTGATCAGTTTTTTACTTGAAACATTGTTAGATTTGGCAGACAATATGTATAGGTGTCAGCAGAGAGAAACCAGGAACCTTTATATTTAGTAAGGGATAAAAATGTAACTTGCTGTTGGCCAGATTACGAGTTTTGCGTTATGAGCAGCTCGGTAATAACTTGCAAGTTATTTCCACCGCTTACCTTTAATAGCGCTGCTATACAGGTTTTCCAAAAACCTGTGTTTGTGGGCAATATGGTTGCGTTGAGCTCCATACCGCACACAAATACCAGCGCTGCTTTTAGCTGGTTTTACGTGCTTGTGCACGATTTCCCCATAGGCATCAATTGGGAGAGCCGGCTAAAAAAAAGCCTAACACCTGCAATAAAGGAGAGTAAAGCTCCGTAACGCAGCCCAATTGATTCCTATGGGGAAAGAAAATTTATGTTTAAACCTAACACCCTAACATAAACCCTGAGTCTAAACACCCATAATCTGCCACCCCCGACATCACCGACACCTAAATTACACTTATTAACCCCTAATCTGCCACCCGACATCGCCGCTACCTACATTAAACTTATTAACCCCTAATCTGCTGCCTCCGACAATGCCACCGCCACTATACTAAAGTTATTAACCCGTAAACCTCTGGCCTCCCACATCATTAACACTAAATACATATATTAACCCCTAAACCTAACCCTAAGTCTAACCCTAACCCTAACTTTAATATAATTAAAATAAAACTAAATAAAACGTACTATCATTACCTAACTATTTCCTATTTGAAACTAAATACTTACCTGTAAAATAAACCCTAAGCTAGCTACAATATAACTAATAGTTACATTGTAGCTATCTTAGGCCTAGATTTAGAGTTGGGCGGTAGCCGTTAAAACCAGCGTTAGAGGCTCCTAACGCTGGTTTTTACCGCCCTCTGGTATTTGGAGCCAGTCATTAAAGGGTCTAACGCTCACTTTCCAGCCGCGACTTTTCCATACCGCAGATCCCCTTACATCAATTGCGTATCCTATCTTTTCAATGGGATCTTTCTAACGCCGGTATTTAGAGTCGTGTCTGAAGTGAGCGTTAGAAATCTAACGACAAAACTCCAGCCGCAGAAAAAAAACAGTAGTTAAGAGCTTTCTTTATAAAGCTCTTAACTACTGTGCTGTAAAGTACACTAACACCCATAAACTACCTATGTACCCCTAAACCGAGGTCCCCCCACATCACCACCACTCTATTAAAAATTTTTAACCCCTAATCTGCCGACCGCACACCACTGCCACCTACATTATCCCTATGAACCCCTAATCTGCTGCCCCTAACACCGCCGACCCCTATATTATATTTATTAACCCCTAATCTGCCGCCCCCGCTATCGCTGACCCCTGCATATTATTATTAACCCCTAATCTGCTGCTCCGTACACCGCTGCCACCTACATTATAGCTATGTACCCCTAATCTGCTGCGCCTAACACCGCCGACCCCTATATTTTATTTATTAACCCCTAATCTGCCCCCCTCAATGTTGCCTCCACCTGCCTACACTTATTAACCCCTAATCTGCCGAGCGGACCACACCGCTACTATAATAAAGTTATTAACCCCTAATCCGCCTCACTCCCGCCTCAATAACCCTATAATAAATAGTATTAACCCCTAATCTGCCCTCCCTAACATCGCCGACACCTAACTTCAAGTATTAACCCCTAATCTGCCGATCGGAGCTCACCGCTACTCTAATAAATTTTTTAACCCCTAAAGCTAATTCTAACCCTAACCCTAACACCCCCTAAGTTAAATATAATTTTATTCTAACGAAATAAATTAACTCTTATTAAATAAATTATTCCTATTTAAATCTAAATACTTACCTGTAAAATAAACCCTAATATAGCTACAATATATATAATAATTATATTGTAGCTATTTTAGGATTAATATTTATTTTACAGGCAACTTTGTATTTATTTTAACCAGGTACAATAGCTATTAAATAGTTAAGAACTATTTAATAGTTACCTAGTTAAAATAATTACAAAATTACCTGTAAAATAAATCCTAAACTAAGTTACAATTAAACCTAACACTACACTATCAATAAATTAATTAAATAAAATACCTACAATTATCTACAATTAAACCTAACACTACACTATCAATAAATTAATTAAATAAAATACCTACAAATAACTACAATTAAATAAACTAACTAAAGTACAAAAAATAAAAAAGAACTAAGTTACAAAAAATAAAAAAATATTTACAAACATTAGAAAAATATTACAACAATTTTAAACTAATTACACCTACTCTAAGCCCCCTAATAAAATAACAAAGCCCCCCAAAATAAAAAAATGCCCTACCCTATTCTAAATTTAAAAAGTTCAAAGCTCTTTTACCTTACCAGCCCTGAAAAGGGCCCTTTGCGGGGCATGCCCCAAATAATTCAGCTCTTTTACCTGTAAAAAAAAACATACAATACCCCCCCCCCAACATTACAACCCACCACCCACATACCCCTAATCTAACCCAAACCCCACTTAAATAAACCTAACACTAAGCCCCTGAAGATCTTCCTACCTTATCTTCACCATGCCAGGTTCACCGATCCGTCCTCGGAAGTCTTGATCCAAGCCTCGGAAGTGTTGATCCAAGCCCAAGCGGGGGGCTGAAGAGTGACGTTCATCCTCGGGCTGAAGTCTGGATCCAAGCGGCGGCTGAAGAAATCCATCATCGGGCTGAAGTCGGAAGTCCATCATCGGGATGAAGTCTTCTATAAAGCAGCATCTTCAATCTTCTTTCTTCCGGAGCGGAGTCATCTTCTTCCCAGCCGACGCGGATCCATCCATCCGATCAGCCAATCAGATTGAGCTCGCATTCTATTGGCTGTTCCGATCAGCCAATAGAATGTTAGCTCAATCTGATTGGCTGATTCCATCAGCCAATCAGAATTTTCCTACCTTAATTCCGATTGGCTGATAGAATCCTATCAGCCAATCGGAATTTGACGGACGCCATCTTGGATGACGTCATTTAAAGGAACCGTCATTCGGCTAGTAGGCGTCGTTAGAAGAGGATGGATCCGCGTCGGCTGGGAAGAAGATGGCTCCGCTCCGCTCCGGAAGAAAGAAGATTGAAGATGCTGCTTGATAGAAGACTTCATCTTGATGATGGACTTCCGACTTCAGCCCGATGATGGATTTCTTCAGCCGCCGCTTGGATCCAGACTTCAGCCCGAGGATGGACGTCACTCTTCAGCTCCCCGCTTGGGCTTGGATCAACACTTTCGAGGCTTGGATCAAGACTTCCGAGGACGGATCGGTGAACCTGGCATGGTGAAGATAAGGTAGGAAGATCTTCAGGGGCTTAGTGTTAGGTTTATTTAAGGGGGGTTTGGGTTAGATTAGGGGTATGTGGGTGGTGGGTTGTAATGTTGGGGGGGGGTATTGTATGTGTTTTTTTTACAGGCAAAAGAGCTGAATTCTTTGGGGCATGCCCCGCAAAGGGCCCTTTTCAGGGCTGGTAAGGTAAAAGAGCTTTGAACTTTTTTAATTTAGAATAGGGTAGGGCATTTTTTTATTTTGGGGGGCTTTGTTATTTTATTAGGGGGCTTAGAGTAGGTGTAATTAGTTTAAAATTGTTGTAATATTTTTCTAATGTTTGTAAATATTTTTTTATTTTTTGTAACTTAGTTCTTTTTTATTTTTTGTACTTTAGTTAGTTTATTTCATTGTATTTATTTGTAGATATTGTATTTAATTAATTTATTGATAGTGTAGTGTTAGGTTTAATTGTAGATAATTGTAGGTATTTTATTTAATTAATTTATTGATAGTGTAGTGTTAGGTTTAATTGTAACTTAGTTTAGGATTTATTTTACAGGTAATTTTGTAATTATTTTAACTATTTTAGCTATTAAATAGTTCTTAACTATTTAATAGCTATTGTACCTGGTTAAAATAAATACAAAGTTATCTGTAAAATAAATATAAATCCTAAAATAGCTATAATATAATTATAATTTATATTGTAGCTATATTAGGGTTTATTTTACAGGTAAGTATTTAGCTTTAAATAGGAATAATTTATTTAATAAGAGTTAATTTATTTCGTTAGATTTAAATTATATTTCACTTAGGGGGGTGTTAGGGTTAGACTTAGCTTTAGGGGTTAATCCATTTATTACAGTAGCGGCGAGATTCGGTCGGCAGATTAGGGGTTAATAATTGAAGTTAGGTGTCGGCGATGTTAGGGAGGGCAGATTAGGGGTTAATACTATTTATTATAGGGTTATTGAGGCGGGAGTGAGGCGGATTAGGGGTTAATAACTTTATTATAGTAGCGGTGCGGTCTGCTCGGCAGATTAGGGGTTAATAAGTGTAGGCAGGTGGAGGCGACGTTGAGGGAGGCAGATTAGGGGTTAATAAATATAATATAGGGGTCGGCGGTGTTAGGGGCAGCAGATTAGGGGTACACAGGGATAATGTAGGTACCGGCGGTTTACGGGACGGCAGATTAGGGGTTAAAAAAAATATGCAGGTGTCAGCGATAGCGGGGGCGGCAGATTAGGGGTTAATAAGTGTAACGTTAGGGGTGTTTAGACTCGGGGTTCATGTTAGGGTGTTAGGTGCAGACTTAGGAAGTGTTTCCCCATAGAAAACAATGGGGCTGCGGCTGCGTTAGGAGCTGAACGCTGCTTTTTTGCAGGTGTTAGTTTTTTTTTAAGCTCAAATGGCCCCATTGTTTTCTATGGGGGAGTCGTGCAGGAGCACGTTTTTGAAGCTGGCCGCGTCCGTAAGCACCGCTGGAATTTAGAGTTGCAGTGGCGTTAAATTATGCTCTACGCTCCCTTTTTCGAGCCTAACGCACTGAAAACCCAGCCATTCTGTGAACTCTAAATACCAGCGGTATTTAAAAGGTGCGGGGGAAAAAAAGCATGCGTAGCTAACGCACCCCTTTGGCCACCAAACTCTAAATCTAGCTTTTAGGTTTTAGTTTTATTTCACAGCTAAGTTTGTATTTATTTTAACTAGGTAGTCTAGTTAGTAAATAGTTATTAACTATTTACTATATAGTTAAAATAAATACAAATTTACCTGTAAAATAAAACTAAACTGAGTTACACTAACACTTAACATTACACTAAAATTAAATAAATTACATTAATTAAATACAATTAACTTAAAAAAAGCCCCCCTCAAAATAAAAAAAATGCTATCCTAAACTAAACTGCCAATAGCCCTTAAAAGGCCCTTTTGCTGGGCATTGCCCCAAAGAAATCAGCTTTTACCTGTAAAAAAAATACAAACAACCCCCCAACAGTAAAATCCACCACCCACACAACCAAACCCCCCAAATAAAATCCTATCTAAAAAAACCTAAGCTGAATAGAGCATTTGGATGGGCATTGCCCTTAAAAGGTAATTTAGTTCTTTTTCTGTGCCCAAAACCCTAATCTAAAAATAAAACCCACCCAATAAACCCTTAATAAAACCTAACACTAACCCCCGAAGATCCACTTACAGTGTTTGAAGACCGGACATCCATCCTCATCAAGCCGGGAGAAGTCTTCATCCAAGCGGGCAGAAGTCCTCAATGAAGCCGGGGGAAGTCTTCATCCAAGCGGCAAGAAGTCATCCTCCAGGTGGGTAGAAGTCTTCATCCAGACGGCATTTTCTATCTTCATCCTTCCGGTGCGGAGCAGCTCAATCTTCAAGACATCCTGCGTGTAGTATCCTCTTCTTTTGCTGGATCTTGAAGAATGAAGGTTCCTTTAAATGATGTCATCCAAGATGGCGTCCCTTGAATTCCGATTGGCTGATAGAATTCTATCAGCCAATCGGAATTAAAGGGTAAAAAATCCTATTGGCTGATGCAATGAGCCAATATGATTGAGCTTTAATCCTATTGGCTCATCCAATCAGCCAATAGGATTGAGCTTGCAATCTATTGGCTGATTGGAACAATAGCCAATAGGATTGAAGCTCAATCCAATACTGTAATAGCAGCGGTAGTGAAAAAGCAGCGTTATGAGCCATAACGCAAAACTCGTAATCTAGCCGTGTGTGAATTACTTAAATGGACACTAACGTCACAATTAAACTACCATGATTCTGATAGAGCATGTTGTTTTATACACTTCCATTATCAAATTTTGGACAGTCTTTTTAAATGCAGACTTGATCAGGCACTGGCAGCTACTACTGAGCATGTGCAAGAATTCATAGGGGCCGAATTATCATTGTCTGGGGGAAATGATATGCTGTAGCGGATCATGTCCGCCAAACATCGCTGATTGCCGACAGCATATGCTGTCGGCATTTAACATTGCACAAGCAGTTCTAGGGAACTGCTTGTGCAATGCTGCCCCTGCAGATGCCGCTCCTGCCGCTAGCAGGGGTGTCAATCAGCCTGATCCTATAGGATCGGGCAGATTGATGTCCGCAGCCTCAGAGGCAGCGGACCAGTTAAGGAGCAGCGGTCTTAAGACCGCTGCTTTATAACTGTAGTTTCCGGCTCCCTTGCATTGAAGATCCAGTGAACGGTGGTGACCGTATGAAGAGGACGCTCCGCGCCGGATGTCTTCAAGGATGGATCCATTCCTTGCTGCCGGAATGAAGATAGAAGATGCGCCTGGATAAAGACTTCTCACTGCCTGGATGAGGATGGATGTCCGGACTTCAGAAACTGTGAGTGGATCTTTGGGGTTAGCGTTATTATTTTTTATTTTTATTTTTGGGTGGGTTTATTTTTTAGATTAGGGTTTGGGCTTTTTTAAATAGCTGAATGCCCTTTTCAGGGCAATGTAAAAGAGCTGAATGCCGTTTTAAGGGCAATGCCCATACAAATGCCCTTTTCAGTGCAATGGGTAGCTTAGGTTTTTGTTAGAGTTAGGTTTTTTATTTTGTGGGGTTGGTTGGGTGGTGGGTTTTACTGTTGGGAGTCTTTGTGTTTTTTTCAAGGTAAAAGAGCTGATTTCTTTAGAGCAATGCCCTACAAAAGGCCCCTTTGGTAGTTTATTGTAGGCTAGGGGGTGTTTTTATTTTGGGGGCTTTTTTATTTTTATAGGGCTATTAGATTAGGTTTAATTGTTTTTCATTTTGATAATTTCGTTTGTTATGTTTCGTAATTTAGTGTTTGTTTTTTTGTAATTTTAGACACTTTTATTAGTAGTGTTTTTTTAATGTGTAATTTAGATTTTTTAATTGGTAGTTATTTTAATTTTAGTATAATAGTTTAGTATAATAGTTATGTTAGGTTAATTGTTAGTTTAAACTTAGTTTTTTTTTAATTTCACAGGTAAGTTTTTATTTATTTAAAGATAGTTATATTGTAATTTTAATTTAAAGTTAGGGGGTGTTAGGTTTAGGGGTTA
Organism: Bombina bombina; assembly: GCF_027579735.1. Classification (NCBI taxonomy): domain Eukaryota; kingdom Metazoa; phylum Chordata; class Amphibia; order Anura; family Bombinatoridae; genus Bombina; species Bombina bombina. The sequence continues at coordinate 122,319,732 of NC_069508.1, forward strand.
AGTTTATTTCAGTGTTTTTACGATGTGAGGGGGTGGTGGTTTAGGGGTTAATAGGTTTATTTAGTGGTGGAGATGTGGGAGGCCGAAAGTCTAGGGGTTAATAACTTTATTAAGTGGCGGTGATGTCGGGGAGCGGCGGAATAGGGGTTAATAAAATTTTTATAGTGGTGCCGGTGTCGGGAGCAGCAGATTAGGGTTTAATAACTTTATTTAGCTATTGGCAATGTCAGGGGTAGCAGATTAGTGGTGTTTAGACTAGGGGTTTATAAGTAACTTTTTCCCCCCTATAGACATCAATGGGGTTGCGTTACTGAGATCGCCATTCCGCACTTCAGGTGTTAATTTTTTTTCTAACACCTTCTCCCCATTGATGTCTATGGGGAAAGCGTGCACAAGCATGTATTCTCAGCCCTTGGCTTTTGTGCGGTATGGAGCTTATCGCCACCATATCACACGCACAAGGAGGCTTTTCAGAAACTTGTAATGGCAGCGTTCGTTTTGCATCCTCTATAGCGCAAAACTCGTAATCTAGGCCATTGAAATTCCCTTTTAAAAGTAGCTACAGTATCAAATGTGTGGTTGCAATTAATTGGAAAGCCTATTGAGCTTTTACATATTTTCTAAGGCTGGCTACTTGCCTGGCATCAAGTGTAATTTTAGCAAAGTCAAGCAGCCAGATGGATTCATTTTTTTACCTAGCTGATAAACAGGCAAGAGTTACCACTGCATGGGGTGTCACTCCTTGTAGCCAAATTATAAATGTAAACATTGCATTGCTTAATTGTTCCCCCTTTAGGTTTAGGTTTCTTAGGTTAATTGAAAAAATCTATTTTAACTGTGATAATGTAGAGACAAACAGGGTGCTAAAATAAACTATTGACCGTTACAATAAATTCATCATTTGGTATCAGTGGTAAAGTGGTAGTAATAAAAGTCTCACTGCAAGCTATTACCATGGGTTATAAACACTATGCTTTATATACTGTATAGAAGAGTAATTCATTAGACAGTGTACTGTGCAATTGAATCACTTTTAGTTTGTTCCAAATATTCCATTTTACCTGTTGGAGTGTATTAACCCTTTGAGTGCTAAGCACTTTCCCACCTGGGTGCTAAGATTTTTAAATGTTTTTTTTTATTTTATTTTTATTTTTTGAACAATTAATTTTTTAACCTTTTTTTATTTTTTTCACACCCCCAAGACTTACACTGTTTGAAAGGTTAGGCGATTACCTTTTCAATGGTGGGTCTGTAGCTGCTTAGATGCCTGAGATACAGGCTTCTAAGCAGCATGCCCCCTGCTCCTAACATTGTTAAGTATAAATAAAGTTGCGTGGTGACGTCATCATGTTATTGCGCGTGAAGTCACCACGCAAAACGGGAAGCCCCAGCGATGTCTGTCACTCTACAGGCACGATTGCCGGTGTAGGAGCGGGTGGGAGCCCCCAGATCTCCCTCAAGGTGGGAGAGTGTTAGCGACGTCTCTGAGCCGTCGTTAGCACCAGAGTGGGAAACCCTGCAACGGCTCAGAACCGTCATTAGCACTCAAGGGGTTAAAGGGACACTAAACCCAATTTTTTCTTACATTATTTAGAAAGTGAATGCAATTTTAAGCAACTTTCTAATTTACTACTATTATCAATTTTTCTTTATTCTCTTGCTATCTTTATTTGAAAAGCAAGAATGTAAGCTTAGGAGTCGGCCCATATTTAGTTCAGCACCTGGGTTGTGCATGCTGATTGGTGGCTAAATGTAGCCAGCAATCAGCAAGCGCTATTTTGGAACTTTATACTATTTAGGTTGCTGAAACAAAAAAAAAGATTCCTGCTTTTTCAAATAAAGACAGCAAGAGAACGAAGAAAAATGACTAAATGCTTATATGTGTCTGTAAATACATAAATATGCATATAAATACATAAAAGACTTTAACATTGAGATACATAATTATATATGTCTAAAGATGGATATATATGTGGAAGGGGACGGTTTGATCCCCGAAATGTCACTTTGCACATTTAACCTTTGTGTTGAAAGTCCTGTGAGTGTGGATCCTTCTTTTACACTTGAATACTGATGTTCCTGACACCCTGGAGTTTTACCTTGAAGTGAGATTGCAAATCCCCTCGAATTGCTACAATATATATATATATATATATATATATATATATATATATATATATATATCTTTAGACATGCATAAGTATGTATCTCAATGTTAAAGCCCTTTACCTGCCTTCCCCCCCCCCCTAACAACTGAGATCTCATATCTTTGAGCCCTTATAACTTTTTTGTGCAATATTTTTTTTAAATATTTTTTATTAGATGAGGTTGTTATGAGTGTAACGGTACTCTGTAATGTAATTTTGATGTGTTTTTGTGTTTCTTTTGGGTATCCTCACAATGTTGAACCTGTACTGTTCCTGTTGAGATGAGACATAGAGGCTGATTTACCAAATGTCTGTCGGATCTGATCCGACAGTGCGGATCAGGTCCGACAGACATTGCTGAATGCGGAGAGCAATACGCTCTCCGAACGCCGCCCCCTGCAGACTGGCGGCCAATCGGCTGCCAGCAGGGAGGTGTCAATCAACCTGATCGTACTCGATCGGGTTGAATTCCGGCGATTCCTGTCCGCCTCATCAGAGCAGGCGGACAGGGTTTAGACCGCTGCTCCATAACTTGTGTTTCTGGCGAGTCTGAAGACTCGCCAGAAACACGGGCCATCAAGCTCCGTACGGAGCTTGATAAATGGGCCTCTAAGTATTTGTCACCTGATGAGATTGGGTTACTCCTGTGTGTGACGACTATTATCTTCTTCCCTGTCAGTGTGTGACACTGCTAGTAAACATAGAAATATAGAAACATAGATAGATACCGGTAGATAAGAACCAAAAAGGCCCATCAAGTCTACCCATATTACATGTTACTTTTTCCTTAGGATAGCCTTATGCATGTCCCAGGCATTTTTAAATTCCTTTACAGTCTTTGTGTTTACCACCTCAAATGGAAGTTTATTCCATGAATCCACCACCCTTTCTGTAAAAAAGTGCTTCCTCAAATTTCTCCTGAATCGACTACCCTCTAACTTTAGATTGTGACCCCTTGTTTTGGCATTTATTTTTTTGTGAAAAATGCTTTCAGCTTCTATTTTATTAAGTCCCTTCATATATTTGAAGGTTTCTATCATGTCACCTCTTTCCCTTCTATCCTCTAAACTATACATATTTAGATCATAGAGTCTTTCTTTGTATGTTTTATATTTTAGACCATGTACCATTTTAGTAGCCCTCCTTTGGACAGCTTCTAGTTTATTTATATATTTCTGAAGATATGGTCTCCAGAACTGTACACAGTATTCCATATTTGGTCTAACTAATGATCTGTAAAGTGGCATAAGAACCTTGCTATTTCTGCTACTAAAACCTCTTCCAATGCAACCAAGCATTTGACTGGCCTTGCTGGCTGCACTGCGGCATTGTGTACCAAATTTTAAATCATCTGAAATAATAATTCCAAAATCTCTTTCTTCTTTAATTACAGTCAGTAATGTACCATTGAGACTATAATTGGCCTCTGGGTTTTTGGATCCTATATGCATAATTTTGCTCTTGGTAATATTACATTTCAGATCCCATTTATTTGACCAGTCCTCTAGTTTATTAATATCACAGTTCATTTGATCAACTCCTCCTGGAACATCTACCCTGTTACAAATTTTTGTATCATCAGCAAACAACCAAACCTTCCCCTTAAGCCCACTTCCAATATCACTTATGAACATGTTAAACAAAACAGGCCCAAGAACTGACCCTTGGGGAACACCACTAGTAACTGATGCCTCATTTGAATGTACTCCATTAATTGAAACCCTCTGTCATCTATCTTTAAGCCAGCATTCTACCCACTTAACAATCTTAGCATCTATTCCAAGGCAATACATTTTGTGAATAAGTTTGTTGTGTGGGACGGTGTCAAATGCTTTGCTAAAGTCTAGATTTGTAACATCTATGGCTCCTCCCTGGTCTTTTATTTTAGTTACATGGTCAAATAAATCAATTAGATTAGTCAGGCATGATCTTCCAGCAGTGAAACCATGCTGTCCTTTGTCTTCTAAGTTGTTTGTCTGAATGAAAGATACAAGTCTTTCCTTTAAAAGAGTTTCCATTAATTTCCCTGCAATTGAGGTCAAACTGACTGGCCTATAGTTAGCAGAATCTTCCCTACTACCCTTTTTATGAAGAGGGACTACATTGGCAATTTTCCAGTCTTTTGGAACAACTCCTGTTAGAAGTGACTGATTAAATAAATCAGCTAATGGAGTAGCTATTATGGATCGAAGTTCTCTTAGAACCCTTGGATGAAGATTATCTGGTCCCACAGACTTATTAACTTTTATAAGTCTGTGGGTCCAGATAATATTCATCCAAGGGTTCAAAGAGAACTTCGATCTGTAATAGCTACTCCATTAGCTGATTTATTTAATCAGTCACTTCTAACAGGAGTTGTTCCAAAAGACTAGTGTGCAACTTACAAGCCCTTAACAATCAAAGCTAAGTATTGCCTAATATATAATCATTGTTTTGTTTAGCACAAAGTTGTCAATAAAGTGTTCTATTTCCATATTTCCTGTGTCCTCCCTTTATTTGATACATTGCCACTTAGTTTATATCAGAAAGTGTGAGCGTAAGGGGGACACAATTTGCTCTAAAAGCACCACTTCTTGTGAACTGCTGGTGCAATGCCGCCCTGTGTAGATTTGCGGCCGCTAGCAGGGGGTGTCAATCAACCCGATCGCATTCGATCGGGTTGATTTCTGTCCGCAGCCTGAGAGCAGGCAGACAAGTTATGGAGCAGCGGTCTTTAGTCCACGGCTTCATAACTTCTGTTTCCGGCAAGCCTGAAGGCTCGCTGCAAACAAGGGGCATCAAGCTCCATACAGAGCTTGATAAATATGCCCCTTAGGATGCAATATTAAAATAATAACAAAAATAAAAACTATCCAGTGTAATTCTACTGTCAATTTACCTATTTCTCTTGTAAACTTTTTATGACAGAATGCCTAGGTAGGTTTAGGAGTGCAAAGTGTCTTAAGCACCATAGAGCAGTAGGTGTTTGCAACAGTGTAGGCCTAAGGGTTTAGAAGCTCCTAGCTGCATCCTTTTTTGCCCTAACTACTCTACCTCCAACATTAAACCTTCTCTTGTTACCCCTGACAAAGCCCCATCTTTTACTGACCTCACATTTTTAGTAACTCAAAAAAACAAGCACACGAACACAGTCTTTTGGTGTAGAATAGAAAGGTCACAGATTTATTGATTATCAACAATTGTCTTCATGGGAGAATTATTCAGTGAACCAATAATAACATGATCACATTTGCCAAATCTAAACATAATCCCAATTCAAAATCCAAATCATCATAAATCTACATAAAGTTGAGGTAGCAGAACAGGCATGATGTGCAGTATAGTGGCAAGGGAGGTATTTAGGGCTAGATTTATCAAAGTCATTCTCCTATAATCAAAATAACGCATACGCACCGATTCCCCATATTCAGTAAACTACTGTGCGCCTTTAAAGGGACATTATACACTCAAAAAAATATGGGCTATTTAAATAAAGCACTCAAAGAAGATAAAGTTTGTAATTGACATGTATTATCAATTTTGCTTCTAAAGTGCCTAAAAATTATGATAAAGTTTATATTGCTCTGACTATATTTGAATATGTCCGTAATACCCACTAGCTACAGACAAAGGATTTTTTCCTCAGTCCCTAGCTAGTCCTTACAGCCAGCCCCCATGCTGTGTAATGTGCAATCCCCTCACCTCTCAATTAACAAACACAGTAATAAAAACAGTATGTATGGTAAATAGAATGTACTGCATATGCCAGTACTAAGCAGTTTATTATATATAAAAATCTCATTTACATAACATATATTCCAGCCAACCAACCACAGTTGTCCATCCCTCAAACAAGGCAGTAAAACGTTGGCATCAAGTACTCTAATTAGAAAAAAAAAAATGAAGCAAAGATTCAATAGCGAGCAGCGGTCTACCTTCAGTGCCGCTGACCCGCTGTCAATTACAATCAGAACCAGAGTGAGAGGACAGACAGTCACTGGAGCGGCAGTCTATAAGTGTGATAGACCGCGTAGCAGCATAAAGGAGCAAGCGGCGTCTGCCTTCACTGATTATGCAGCTAAGCCTGTCACACTGGGTGTAAGTGGTGGAGGGTGCTATGTTGAGAACGCCAGCTACATACAGAGACCGGAGGTGCTGCTATCTACAATAGAGTTTTTTTTCCATACTATTGTACTAATAGGGCTAAACTTCCAGAGTGGTTGTAAAGACAAGCTGGATCTGTGATGTCTGTAACGGGTCAAGTGGAAGTTTAGCCCTATTAGTACAATAGTATGGAAAAAAACTCCATTGTAGATAGCAGCACCTCCGGTCTCTGTATGTAGCTGGCGTTCTCAATATAGCACCCTCCACCACTTACACCCGGTGTGACCGGCTCAGCTGCATAATCAGTGAAGGCAGACGCCGCTTGCTCCTTTATACTGCTACACGGTCTATCACACTTATAGACTGCCGCTCCAGTGACTGTCTGTCCTCTCACTCCGGTTCTGATTGTAATTGACAGCGGGTCAGCAGCACTGAAGGTAGACCGCTGCTCGCTATTGAATCTTTGCTTCATTTTTTTTTTTCTAATTAGAGTACTTGATGCCAACGTTTTACTGCCTTGTTTGAGGGATGGACAACTGTGGTTGGTTGGCTGGAATATATGTTATGTAAATGAGATTTTTATATATATATATATATATATATATATATATATATATATATATATATATATATATATATATATATAATAAACTGCTTAGTACTGGCATATGCAGTACATTCTATTTACCATACATACTGTTTTGATTACTGTGTTTGTAAAGTGAGAGGTGTGGGGATTGCACATTACACAGCATGGGGGCTGGCTGTAAGGACTAGCTAGGGACTGAGGAAAAAATCCTTTGTCTGTAGCTAGTGGGTATTACGGACGTATTCAAATATAGTCAGAGCAATATAAACTTTATCATAATTTTTAGGCACTTTAGAAGCAAAATTGATAATACATGTCAATTACAAACTTTATCTTCTTTGAGTGCTTTATTTAAATAGCCCATATTTTTTTGAGCGTATAATGTCCCTTTAATTGCGCAAATCTGAAAGAAATTTGTTCGCCTTCGGCTAGGCACACAGGCGCGGTCCCCATAGTGCTAATACACATTGCTTACAGACGTAATTTTAGATGCAGACATAGAAATACGACTTGTTTGGAATTCATCGTTGCTTTGCGCCGATAGGGAACTGAAATTTTGGCTTCAATTGCGTGTTGTATATTTCGCCATACAGACTGAGGCGAACACCATTATAATACATGCTTTTACATCTTGTGATGCAGTACTTTCTTCTTTTAACTAATTTTTCAAAGGCTCAGCGACAAAAAGAGACTGTTATTGCAAGAAATTTGCGCTTCCACAGGCGCATATGGGTACCAACAGTTTTATATATATCGATATATTTATTTTTGTGATCTTAAATTATCAACATATGGCAAAAACAGCACAGAAACATTATAGAATATAAATATAAGCTAAATAGTTACCTAAAAAACGTTTTTTTTAATAATCAAAACATGGCGCCTTCAATATTTATAGGGATGTACTGTGATAAATAGGGAGTAAATCTAGCCCTTAGAGTAAATTAACAACATAGAAAATTTGTCATTGTATGACATTGTTACAATTATTATTGCAAGCACTGTTGCCTTATAGTGCTGGAGACAGTTTGCTCATTCCTGAACCTGTGTGCTCTCACAAGAAAGTGCTGCAATGCAACAAAGGATACCAAAATAAAGACTGGATATTTTTTAATTGTATGCTTTATCTCCATCATGGAAGTTAATTTTTGACTTCCATTAGCCATTAAAGGGACAGTAAAATAAGACTTAAATGGATTGGATAGTGCATTCAATTTTAGCAATTTTGTTTAGTTTTCTTGGTATCCTTTGTTAAACAGTAATCCTAGGTGAGCTCAGGAGCGTGCACGTGTCATAAGCCACCTGGCAGCAGTGTTTGAAACAATGTTTATTGCAGTGTTATACACAGTCTCAAACACTGGTGTGTGGCCTTAGAGTGCTAAAGATGTGTGCACACTCCTAATCTCCTATCCGCCTACCTACGTCTATGCTTCAAACGATAACAAGAGAAAAAAAAGCAAATTTGATAATATTAGAAAGTTGTTTAAAATCTCACGTGCTCTATCTGAATCATGGGGGTTTAATTTCGATGCTACGGTCCCTTTAATATATAGATTTCTTTATTTGTGTAGACTGTACGCTCCCTTTTTTTAATTTTATTTCTTACGTTATACAATTCACCATATTTTTCATCAGTTTGTTTTCTGTCACATTTATGTAGTATGTAAAATGTCACAACTTCAGTTTTGTGCTCAATGTCAGTGTTAATTATACACCTTTTTAACATACAGCGAATTTATGAGGTTGCAAAACCATGACGCTAATTGCTGTATTTTGCATTTTGTTGCAAGTAGAAACAAAGTTGACAAAATGCCTTTCCTCTCTGTCTAAAGAATACCGTTTGCAGATCATTTAAATATTTTAATTGGTACCCAAATGTAAGCATGTCAAAAGTGATACATTCTTTGTAATATTCCATCATTCTGATGAAGTCTCTTATTCACAATTCAAAGAAAATGACATGCATAACACATCACCTCTTCCCACCCATTAAAATTATTTTTTTATAATTATATTGTCTGCTAGAATGAAAAACTCCACCTTCCTTCCAGTCATTATTTTGACTTTTTCCTCTATTAACTCACTCACCAAATCCTGCCAATTCCATCATATCAGTAAAATATTTCACTTTCCCTCTGAAAATCAGGAAAAACATTACCCAATATATCTTAATCCTACAGTTTACACTTTCTTTCGTAGTCATGGATAACTATTTAATTTAAAATGCTGTCAAAATTTAATTTGCATATTATTTTCCTCTCAGTACCGTGAAACTAATAGTGATTCTCACATACATATTATCCAAATACAGTGATTTTAAGGAAAGGTAGCTTTTACTGATTTTTTTTCCCTTTTGTAAATATATATTTAAAGGGCTTGGTGTCTTAAGTTTAATTATGTTTTTCAAGTGCTTAAAACAATACGGGCTAGATTACGAGTGGAGCGCTATCGTTACAAGTGGACCTCTGTTCAAATTACAGTGAATTCATTTTTGTGAACTCGCAGTAATTTATACTCCCCATATTTTCTATAGGTGGTGTTGAGCGGTATTAAAAGTTGAAACTAAATGTGATTGCTTGAATGTAATCCCATTTACTGCTCAAACTTTTTTGTTGCATAAAGAGTTTGTCTGGAGGCAACAGTTGCACTGAACTACACTATTGACCCTTAAATTGCCACCCCCCACATTGCAAACTACCTCTCTACACTATTAACCCCTAAACAGACACCCCCCACCGCAAAGTAACCTTCTACACTATTATTCCCTAAACTGCCACATCCCTCACCGCAAAGTAACCCACTAACATCTAAAGCCCCTAACCCAACACTACCTAAATTACCCCAAAATAGAATAACTTTAAAAAAAAAACTGAATACCTTTAAAAAAATAAAAACTTACCTGAAGAATTTATAAAAAAACTAACCTTACCTTTACAAAACAAATACCATTACTTACAAAATAAAAAACCTAACATTAAAAAAAAATAAAAAACCCTATTATTAAAAAAAAAAAAAACTACCGTTACAAAAAATAACAAATTACTAAAAATTAAAAAAGAGTTATACCTATTCTATTTAGCAAAATATCTAAATGCCAAGCCAAATGCCCTTTTCGGGGAACTTTTTACAGTACTTTTTTTAACTAGACTTTTTTGGGGGGTTGGGGGTTAATGTTAGAAGGTTGTATTTTTTATTTCAGAAAAATAGATTATACACTTTAGGGCAATGCCCTAAAAAAGGTCCTTTGTAGTTTAGTGTTAGAATAGATTTTTTTATTTTTTGGTGTTTTTTTTTTTTAGTGGGGTTTAAGAATAGGCATAATTCATTTTTTTTGTTCTTTCTAAATGTAGTTTATTTTTTATTTTTTGTAATTATTTTTAAGTAATGCTAGGATTTTTATTGTTTAAATAATTATAGGTTTTTTATTTTGTAAAGGTAAGGTTATTTTTTTTCAGGTAAGTTTCTAATTTTTTTAAAGGTCGTTTTTTTTTTGTAAAAGGTAATGTTGTTCTATTTTGGGGTAACAGGGTTTTTTAGGTTAGGGGGTTTAGATGTTAGTGGGCTACTTTGGAGTGGGATGTTTGGCGTTTTAGGGGTTAATAGTGTAGAAGGTTACTTTGCGATGGGCTATGTGGTGGTTTAGAGGTTGAGTAGGGGGCTTATGGTGATTCGGATTAGCGCTAGTATGGGTGTTAGTTTTTCCCCCCACTTTTCTCTTTCCATTGAAGATAATAGTAGAGTATGTTAACGCGATTGTGATATTCTAACTTCTGCTCTTTGCAAAGAGCATAAATCGAGCACTGTTAGTGTTGGAGCGGTAATTACCACTCCACTTCTAATCTAGCCCTACGTTGGCTTAAATATTTTAATATTTAGTTTGTATCTTGTGAGTGGCTGATGTCTGTCACATGATACAGGGGGAGGTAAAATTGATTTAACTTTGAAATTTGCCAGAAAATATTCTACTGCTCAATTTCTATTGCATTATTTTTTTATTGTGTGTTTGTCAATTAATCAATTCTTCTGTATTTAATGGTCATTTAAATATCTGTCTGCCTGTGGACAGCACTTTGTGTTTTTACTCTTTAAGGGGTATTTGCTGCCCTGAAGAAGTTCCCCATAGGAAATAACGGATAAGCAGATTTTCATTAACAAATTAAAGGGACACTGAACCCAATTTTTTTCTTTCATGATTCAGATAGAGCATGCAATTTTAAGCAACTTTCTAATTTACTTCTATTATCAATTTGTATTCATTCTTTTGCTATCTTTATATGAAAAAGAAGGCATTTAATCTAAGGAGCCAGCCATTTTTTGGTTCAGAACCATGGACAGCAATTTTTTATTGGTGCTGTCCAATCCGCAAGGACAACCAAGATTGTTCACCAAAAATGGGCCGGCATCTAAACTTACATTCTTGCTTTTCAAATAAACATTCCAAGAGAATGAAGAAAAGCCATATGTGTATTTTATTCTTCTTAACAAACTACAACAAATCACTGCAGCTCATAATTGATGCATATGGTCTCATATTGTACACCAATAGAAAAGAAAATATGCATGGATGTGAACATTCAAAATATATGGCAAATAATTTTTCTTTGGTTGAAACCTCATTTTCATTTTTATGTTAAAATAATTTTTATTGCAAACCAAAAGGCATATACAATCAACATTTAAGCACAATCATATAATTATCTATGATATTATATAGGTTACAATACACAAACATAGTAACGTAATGCATTAACCATGTATGCTGAAGTTACTTTCAGTTTATCTTTCAGATCCCATCAGTAGGAATTGACGTGTACTTATATATATACTCTGAATCCCTTAGCTTCTCTTGTGCAACATACATTATAGTAAGAAATGTGCTATCTCAACAAATTCTGTAGCATACCTTAGGATTATTATTCAAATTCTAACAAGTTGATCAAAAAACTTTTTTCAATAATAAAACTAATAAAACTAATAAAATTATTCCATGTGGTCGATTCTCATTTTTCAACATCTTATGGACATCTTCTGTTTGGTTTCTACATCACTAGCATGAGACCTGTGTCTGTCTCTCTATCTTACTAAATTATGCCTTCCTATCTAATTCCTACAACATCAGTTCCTTGAGATGCCATTTAGAGTCCAATAGTACCAAATCTTCTGGAACTGATCTGCTGTACCCTGAATCCTTGAGGCTCCCTCTGATAAAGTGTAAACATCCTGTATCTGATCCCTTACTTCTTTCCATGATGGGGCCCCTTCCTTCCAATGTCTAGCCACACACACCCTGGTTATTGTACACAAAATTTTAATAAATTTATTAATTGGTGAAATAAACCCCGGAAATCCCTGGTTCAGAAGTGCCTGATACATAGTCAGAGTTATATTTTCTTCAAGTAGTTGGCTCAGTAAATCGTTTAACCTATTCCACGTGGTACTGATTATCCTACAATCCCACCACATATGCTTAAATGTGCCCCTCTCTCCGCAACCTCTATAACATAACTTGGTTTTGTTGTTTGAAAAACCAACGGAATGCCATTTTGATGGCATTTTCCCTAAGGTCAGCACTTATTAAACCTCTACAGGCTTCATGTAATATCTGGCACCACTCCTCTACCGGGAGTGTAATTCCCAGATCCTCTTCCCACTTTAGAACTAAATTAGACTTAGGTTTATGTTTGCTTACCTGGATGTCAATGTAGAGTTTAGATATCGTATGTTTCTCCCTGTCTTTTGATTTACATATTCTTTCAAGGTTTGTGTTTGGTTGTCGATTATGTTGCTTAATGTATTTGTTTAGTGTTGAGGAGATTTGTAAATATATGTACAAGTGCAATTTATCTGGTTGTAGCATGTCTTGTAGCTGGTTAAATGTGACTATACGCCACTTCTCATAAAACCGGCCACTCTGTAAAGCCCCTTGTTTATCCATTTACCTATATGTCTCTGTGTATCTTTGGGTAGAAGATATCTCAGGGGTCTAACCCATGTGTATGTAGGGAGGAGTTCTTGGGTCTTGGCGAGTGATTTCCACAAGAATATTGTGTCTCGAATTACGGGAGTCCCCCCACCATCATGCCTCGATCTTTGTCCTGAATCCCATAAGATGCTATCTGAGTTATCCTGGCCATATAACTCTTTCTCTATTGTTGTCCAGACCACGTTGTGTGTCTGCTTGCTTAAGAGTGAGGCTTGAGCTATCCTGGAAGCTTGATAATAATCTGCTAGATTTGGTACTCCAACTCCTCCCAGCTGTCTATGTTGGGCTAGAATATGTGATGCTACTCTCGCCCTTCTATCTCCTCTCAGAAAGGAGTGTAGATCCGATTGCAGTTTCTGCAAATCTAAGGGAGGTACTTTAATTGGTAAAGCCCTGAACAGGTACAACAGTCTGGGGAATATGTTCATTTTAATAGTTGACAGACGGCCATACCATGAAAAATTGCCTTTCTTCCATTTTAGTAAATCCCGTCTAATATGTTTATACAGTGGGATGTAATTAAGTTTATATAATTTATCTATTGAATCTGCTAATTTGGTACCCAGGTATGGAAGGGAGTGTTTGGCCCATGTAATATCAAAATTAGTCCCTATTAATTTTTTCGTGTGGGAGGGGATGAGTAACGGCAAGGCCTCGCATTTGTCCAAATTAACCTTGTACCCTGATATTTCTGAGAAATCCTGCAGAATCTGAATAGAAATGCAGAATAGAAATGCGTTAATGAGTCTAGAGGCTTAGTTAATGTCAGCAAAATATCGTCCGCAAATAGCGAGAGTTTGTACTCAGAATTCCCTAATCTGACTCCTCTAACGTCCTCCGACTGTCTAATTCGGGCTGCCAGCGGTTCGATACATAAGGCGAACAGCAGTGGGGACAAGGGGCATCCTTGTCGGGTGCCATTCAGAATACGTATGGATTTGGATTGGTAGCCAGCTGCACTAACTGTCGCTGAAGGTGTCGAATAAATTCCCCAGATCGCTTGCATGAACTCCCCTTTAAAACCATATTGCGATAATACTTCAAACATGTATGTCCAATCTATTCTATCGAACGCCTTCTCTGCATCCAACGATAGGAGCAGAGAAGGCGTTCCTGTATCCCTTAAGTACTCTGTTAAATCTATTGTTCTCCTGATGTTGTCCGGGGCTTCTCTCCCCTGAATGAACCCCACCTGGTCTGGGTGTATAATGTCTGGAAGTATTAATTTGAGTCTATTGGCCAATATTTTTGTAAGGATTTTTATATCTTGATTAATCAAGGGAATTGGTCCATAGTTCATGGGGTCTTTCCCAGGTTTGGGGATGACTACTATCTTAGCCCATAGAATATCTATTGGAATCTCCGCCCCTTTCATGATATTATTACAGAACGTTTTAATATGTGGAACTAATGCCTTCTTAAATAATTTGTAGTATTCGATGGGTAGGCCGTCGGGACCCGCTGCCTTGCCTGTCTTGAGCTCTTTAATTACATTAACAATTTCCTGCTCTGAGATTTCTGCATTTAGTCCTTCTAAATCAGTCGCATTGATAGTCTTTCCCTTGGCTTTTTGCATGAATATCGTCAACAGTTCTTGTGTCCGAGCTGACCTAGCAACTTTCCTACCATCATATAATGTCTCATAAAAATTTGCAAACGTATCTGCTATCTCTTGTGGGTTTGATGTCTGTTGCCCCCCTTCGGTCTGTATACATGGAATAGAGTGCATTTTTGTTCTTTCCCTAAGTTTGTTGGCCAAGTACCTGTCAGGCTTGTTTGAATAAATAAAGTAAACTGTTTTCAGTCTCTGGATTGCCCTCAATACTGATTCGTTCAATACCTTCGCAAGAAGTGTGCGTTTAGTCTGAAGTTGTGTAAAAATCGTGTGCGACAGGTTTTGTTTATGTAATGCCTCTAATGTGTGTATTTCCTTTTGTAGCTGGTTTATAGTTTTATTGGAGAGTCTAAGGAGTTTCGATTTTTCCTGTATAAGAAACCCTCTTACAAAGGGTTTATGCGCCGCCCAAGAAGATAACGGATTATTAGTAGAGTGTTCGTTAATTTGCCAATATTCCCCCAAGGAGTTAATGATTTGGTTTAGTGTATGTTCGTTTTTAAGTATGGTTGGGTCGTATGTCCACGATCTCTGCCTATTAGTATTAATTATCCCTGTCAGATCTACCGGCACTATCGAATGATCCGACCATACACACGTATGTATAGATGAGCATATAAGATTAGGGATCATGATCTGGCTTATTGTCACGTAATCCAGTCTAGTATATGTTTTGTGTGCGTATGAGTAAAAAGTGTGGTCTGTTGTTTGCCCGTAAAGTATCTCCCAGGTGTCTACTAAGTTATGTAGGTCTAATGAATCCCTTACTGATTTGGCAATCAAGTTTTGTCTCTGTTGTTTCTTTGTAAATGTAAGTCCTTCCTTTCTTTTGTGAGAAGGCAGGGAGATATTAAAATCTCCGTCAAGAATTGTCCTATATTGGGACCATTGCGTTAGGTGATGTGATATCTTCCTAAAAAATGAGTGTTGTTGCTTGTTCGGGGCGTAGACGTTGCAAAGAGTAACCTTTGTGTTATGTATCTTTCCCCTTACTATAAGAAATCTACCCTCCGGATTAGTTATGACTTCCTCTGTCAGGAAACCTAGGGAGGAATGAATAAGGATAGTAACCGCTCTCTTTTTTTGGTCTGTAGTGGAGTGAAAGTGTGTGGGGAAATGTTTATGCCAGAATTTTGGAATCAGAGTTTGTGTGAAATGGGTTTCCTGGAGGAAGATAATCTTTGCTTTAAGTCAAACATAATGAGAAAGGGCTATCTTGCGTTTAACGTTTGTGTTGAGTCCTCTCACATTAAGTGAGAGAATGGTAAGTGTGGAAGACATTGTTTACCGTTGTATATAACTTATTATCCTAAACCATACTATACACCTCATAAGTTTAACCTGACACAGTTTCCTAGGACATTCAATAACCCAATTGACCACATGGAAAGAACAAAACATAATAACATAAAACAGTTGAAACATATAACAAGAACAGTTTAGGCTTAATGCCCGAGTACAAGACTTGGGTGTCCATCTGTACCTGAAAAAAAACAAGAAACAGTTAAAAAAACTACTACGTGCAGGCTCTTAACATTGCATAATTTAGGCTGTAGTAACAAAAGTTGTCTCAACTTAACTCTTTGGAAATATAGTTCCTGGGAGCAACTCATAGTGACCATCCTGGCAGATTCCCACTGTCTTTAATCTCTCTTAAAACATGCCCAGAGTTCCGTAACCACTACTCATCATTGTAAGAATGTGCCCATATTTACCTAATCACATTTGTCTCTGTTATATGGAAAAGAGAGTTTTCTCTTTTTTCTAAAAAAAAAGAAAAAAAAATGTTCTCATGTAGTTCCATTACAAGCTGTCCCGCCTTGGCAGTAATATTGTGTCCTCTACCTAGGAGAGACTGCAACGAGAATACTATCTTAATAGACAATTATAGGTACTTATCTGGTATTGTCCAATTCAAGAGGGTCCGAGGGCATAGCAATAGGCAAAGTTGCAGTCTCCTTTTTTCCCAGAAGTCACTTTGGTTTCTTCTTAGATACCTTGGTCCACTTAGGCCTCTTATTAGAGTCCCCACTATGGGAGGATGGTTCTACCCTGGGGTCCTCGTGATCTTGTGGCAGGTCTGGTGTGTCTAATCCGATGTATGTGCAGATTTCTGGAATGTCTTGCCTATCCTTTATTGTTAGGGTTTTGCCCTCATGGAGGATGTGTAGGGCAAAAGGGAATCCCCAACGATAATTGATTTGGTTTTTCCTGAGCAATGAAGTGAGTGGTCTGAGTGAGCTTCTCCTTTGTAAAGTTCGCACACATAAGTCCTGGTAGAATTGAAGCACTACCCCCTGATATTTAAAAGTAGGATTTTTTCTTGCGGCTTGGAGTATTGCTTCTTTCTCTGGGAATCGGAGTAATTTGATTATCACGTTGCGAGGGGGGGGGGGAAATCCCCCTTTGGCTTAGCTTTAAGGGCCCAGTGTGCTCTTTCTATTTGGAAGGAATCATCTTCTTAACATCCTGTAATAGTCCGGAATAATTGTGTTAGATAGTTCTGCAAGTCTGATTGTGTTATAGTCTCCGGGATCCCTTTGATTCTCAGGTTGCTTCGGCGCGAGCGATTCTCTAGGTCCTCTAGTTTATCCTGGAGAGAATCCAGTTCTTGTTGATGATCTTGTGACTGCTGTGTCAAAGTGGACATCGCTTCATCCACATTGTTCTCATCCTCTAAAGCAGATACTCTTGTGCCCAAATCAAGCATATCATGTTTTAATTCTGCTAAACTGTTGGTAATGGTAGCTTGGAAGGCATCCATCTTGTTCCACATTTTCTCAAAGTTCTTATCTATGTCCTTCTTTGAGACTAGGGCCAAAATATCCGCTCTCGTGACCGGTGTGGCATCATCAGTGCATACCTGTGTTCCCATTTCTACATCAGACTCTCCCTCTTGTTCTGCTTCTTGGGGTTCTATTACTTTTTCCCCCTTAGAGGGTTTAAAGAATAAGCTAGCAGCTGCTGATTTTCCCGCTGCAGAGGGTTTGTTAATTTTCCTAGCTGCCATTGTCTCAGCTCTAACACACTGCTTCAGTAATGGGGGTGGTTGTTCACTTAGTTAGAGTTTTCTGTCTGTTCCTCCCACAGACTGCAGTGAGCAGTATGCTTAATGTCGATTTTTTCAATTATTGTATGTGTGTCTGTACCTTTAAACAGAGTTCCCAAGTACAGTGTTCCACTTTTAAGATATATGTAAAGATTTTGTTGTAATCTGTGTTTGCTCCACACCCTCATGTACCTTTTGAGACACCTCCAGTCTTTTGTATTTATTGCTCACCAGTTGTCACAATGTGAAACTAATCTTAATTGGGACCCCCTTTTCATGTGAAAGAACATTTGCTAATGAGAGAGGAATAGATTCCAGCTCCGGTGCCTGCACGGCTGTTATAATGTCAGGGTAGGGTAGTGTCGTATCTGTGAAATAATGTGGCTGTTGTGGGGAATCCCCTTACCCACTCTGGTAACTTTTAAACAGCCCTGTCCCTTCAATCCTCACATACCGTTAAGCTAATTTTTCATACATTCTCCTTCCATATGGCTTGTGATGGGTTTGCACTGGCTTACTTGTTTTTTTGCTGTAGCGCTACTCCATGTGGTCTGGCAAGATGGCGCTGCCTCCGGTTGCTCTCCTAACGGCCTCTGCTCTGTGTCTCATGCTTTATAGCAGCAGCGGCCGATCAAAGCCTCCTTGACTCCCTCAAATCATCCAGGAAGCCTTCCACTAACTGCTAATGCGAGTTTATTCATCCTTTGTAGGTGTAGAACCACTTTTGTTTGCTTTCCTGCACGGAGCTAATCCATTACACTACCATCTCCGTCTGTAGCCAGGCTCCGCCCCCATTTTCATTTTTAAAGGGACAATCTGTTGTAAAATTATTTTTACCTTAATGTGTTTCCAATTACTTGTTATACCAACTGCACGGTATAAAATGTATGAGAAATTGCTCCTTTTGGTTTATTTCTGTATTTGAAATATATGTTTTTTGTTCTTTGAAGCCACAACTCATCAAAATGGGTTGAACGTGCAGAGAAATAAGATATCTTTTTTTGTTATCATCACTTTCTGTACACACACATGCATTATCTCTGTCTGTAAACCAAATCACAATACTTAGACAGAACAACCGGGTAACATGTTATTGCTTATCTCTTCTATCTCCTACTGGGAGTGTAATTTATTATGCTGGCTACAGGGGCGAAACTACAGGGGGTGCAGAGGTCACAGGTGCGACTGGGCCCCTGAGGGTGGGGGCCCAGCTTAAGAATTTTTTTTTTTTTTTAAATAAAAAACGTTAACCTACCACTGCCTGCACTGGTATCATGTGAGTGTGACATGACTACAGGGGTTAGTGTTTCTGTTTTACCCATTGGTGTTTATGTGTGTGTATGTATGTGACTGTGTGTGTATTTATGCATGTATGTGTGTTTGTGTATGTTTGTGGAACCAGCAAATTACAGACCTTGTTACTACAGCATGGGGGGGGCAGGGGGTAAACAGTGTCACTATACAATACCACTACATACAGTATGGGGGGTGGACCATGTCACTGACTACTGTGGTCACTTTATAAAGTACTGGGCGGTAGGGTCAGGCCAGCCATCTCACCGTCAGATTACAGACTGTGTCACTAACTTACTATATACAGTACTGGTGTGTTAAACAGTGTCACTATATACAGTAATAGGGGGTCAGACCATCTCACAGACTGTGAGCAGAGGGTACCTCCTTTTGCAGACATGTAATCTGATTCACATTTTTTTCTGTGTTAAATGTAAAAAAAAAAAAAATGTATTAAATTCACCTTTTTTGGAGGGGGAGGGGTGGTGGGGGGCCCTTCTTAGATTCTTGCACCTGGGCCCTGTGGTTTCTAGTTACGCCTCTGGCTGGCTATGTTTACATAGCTTTTCTTTAGCCTATAATTAATTATATAATCTTCCAGTATAGTTAGGGATACCACAGGGAAAATCAGCTATTTCAAATGACAAATGAAAGTAAAATGAGATATTTGTAAACACCTGAATACACTGCAGCAGGTAAAATGGATCATTGGGAACAAATGAAAGGGGATACAAATTTAGGGTATACTATCGCTTTGGGAATAAATGTTACAGTGATAAGATTCCTTTTTAAAGAGACTGCCTACACCAAAATGCTTATTGTTTAAAAATATAGATAATGCCTTTATTACTGATTCCCCAGTTTTGCATAACCGACACTGTTATATTAATATACTTATTACTTTTGTGATTAAATTGAATCTAAACCTCTGCAGACTGCCCCCTTATTTCAGTTCTTTTGACAGACTTGCATTTTAGCCAATCAGTGCTGACTCAAAAATAACTCCATGGGAGTGGGCACAATGGTACCTATATGACACCCATGAACTAGCTTTGTGAAAACCACTCAAAATGCACTGAGATAAGAGGCGACCTTCCGAGGTTTACAAATTAGCATACGAGCCTACTAAAGTTTAGCTTTCAACAAAGAATACAAAGAGAACAAAGCAAATTTGATGATATAAGTAAATTGAAAAATGTGTTTAAAATTGCATGCCCTATCTGAATCAATCATGGAATTTTAATTTTGAATTGACTGTCCCTTTAATGTTTCTTTTTTTTCTGACTGTTGCTTTTCTTTGATTCGGGAATTCTGTGTTGACGTATGTTGTAGTGTGCTCACTTAGCATAAGTACAAAGCGATAGCAGCACCACATAAGTCTCTGTTGCAACCTCTCACCCGCGTTGTAGTGCAAAATCAGCCAATGCATAGATGAAAGAGGTTGGCTTTGTTCCAACCAAACTTTATTTTTGGATATTGAAATTTGGATTTCATATAATGTTCACGTGACACAAAATATAATTTTTTTTTAAACTTATTTTTCAAGCATTTAAAAATGTAAAAAAATGTGTATTTAGCATTTCAAAAACAGTTTGCC
The DNA here is from genome assembly GCF_027579735.1 of Bombina bombina. Taxonomy (NCBI): domain Eukaryota; kingdom Metazoa; phylum Chordata; class Amphibia; order Anura; family Bombinatoridae; genus Bombina; species Bombina bombina. Next base: position 122,340,088 of record NC_069508.1, read on the forward strand.
TATCTCTGGCTTATTTGATATGTTTAAAGATAAGAGTTTTAAATGCTGGCATATCCTACATTTTAAAAGGCCAGGTATTGTTTGTCCAATGCAGTCATGTGCAGTAGCGACTGCAGCACGAGACAAACATACCTGGCCGTAAGGATCAGTGACCGCCGACTGTACACGAAACAATGTGCGAGACGACCAGCGTCAGGAGGGTTAGAAGGGAGGCGGGTAGGCGGCACCTCGCTGGAGGAGGGCGGGAGGGAGTGGGTGGGACCACTACGCTACAGAGAAAAAAAAATACCAGCGCTGGGAGGGTTAGGAGGGAGGCAGGGTGGGCGGCACCTTGCTGGAGGAGGCAGGAGCGGGTGGGACAGCTATGCTACAGGAAAAAAAAAAATGTTGACATACCAGTGGGAGGGAGAGGGGATCCGAGTGCATGGGGGGATCAGAGAGCTTTAAGACTAGTGTGTTTATAATTTGTATTTTGTTTCAATACCTTTATTTTTGATATCACATTTGTACTCATATTTTAAAATCTTTGCTGATGTTCTCAGAATATGGTGCAGATATATTGGCTGACTCTTTGAATAAGGATTAGTTCATTATGAATTGTGAACTGCATTCTGATAAACATAAAGCATCTAAAACACAAACACATTTGTATGATTTGTACCGCTTCTAAAATTCAGATCTTGGAAGCTGTAAGCAAGTAATATAATTTAACTTCTTCTGCAAAGGGAGATTTAAAAGCTATGTTTACTTAGATTTATTTGTATATAATTAATTCTTCTCTTCTACAATGTAAAAAGATGAGATAATGCTTTGCCCTCTAAATTTAGAGACACTGTCGCAAGTTTATACAAAGACTTGGATTAAAGGGAATAAATGGAAAAGTATATATTGTATTCAGTAATGTATTAGTTATTCATGTTTAAGATATGTTTAAAGGGGCAGGCTATTTGAATTTTTTATAGTTTAAAAAGATAGTTAAAGGGACAGTCTACAATAGTTTTAAAATATAGATAATCCATTTATTAACCATTCACCAGTTTTACATAACCAACAGTTACAGTATCCCACAAAAGTGAGTACATCCCTCACATATTTGTAAATATTTTATTATAACTTTTCATGTGACAACACTGAAGAAATGACACTTTGCTACAATGTAAAGTAGTAAGTGTACAGCCTGTATAACAGTGAAAATGTGCTGTCCCCTTAAAATAACTCAACACACAGCCAATGTCATAGAAGAATAAAGTATATCAATATAACTGTGTTGGTTATGCAAAACTGGGGAATGGGTAATAAAGGGATTATCTATATTTTTAAATAACAATTTTCAAGTAGTCCGTCCTTTTAAGATATATATTCTGCTATGTTTCTTTATCTTAATGTTTTTTTTCTTAAGTGGAACTACAGTCTTACATACAGAAGTAGCAAAACTCTGTTGGGGACGACTTGTAAAGTGATTTCAGCTAAATAGTAAATCAATAATTCTCAGCTATAAAAGGATCCAAGAGCTCTCGGCACCTTGGGCTTGAAAGGGTGGTAAAAAGTAATCTGTTCTAAATGTAAATAGAACCCAGCAAGGGGCTGATCAGATAAAAGTTTTCATCCCCCCCCATACACACAAAAACACAAACACAATAAAT